>NC_022014.1:75964601-75966368 GCF_000317375.1 Microtus ochrogaster
CCCCCCCACCCCCATCCTCAGCCTAGGAGCAGGTTTTCCGGCAGGCAGGAGGCTGATGTCTCAAGGCAAGCAGGGGAGAGTCTGAAGACCTCAGCATACCACATGCAAACCTTCCACCCCTCCTCCAGCTAAGAATGACACACACTCCTCTACCAGGGCAAATAAAGGCGGGCATGTCTACAACACACAGACTACCACCCTCTCTACTCCACCCGAGAATCTGTTGAAAAGTCAGGAGCTGAGAGGCATGGGATCACCATAGACTGGGAACCACAGGTGGTACTGAAGCACTTGGAACAAAGACAGAACCCCCGGAAACTCATGTCCTTGTAGGCAAAACCACCTTGGCTTCTGGGTGAATCACTCCTTAACTTGGCCTTTGCCAAGGGAGAGAGTCAGGTACTGATGCCTCCGTAACAGTCCTCAGAGACTGCACCTCCTTCTAGCCCTGCGGGGACTATGCCTCGACTATCTCGGATATAGGAAGGACATTTTGAGTGACAACAGCCGCCTTTACTTCATTCATTGTTCATCAGCCTTCACCCCCAGGCCTAATTTCCTCACTCCAGTATAGACTTTCTCTAAGCCGCAGGCTCCAATATTTACACCACATCGCCTCTAAGCAGGAAACAACGTGCTCGTGTGGATACCCCAAGATCCCTTTGCTCCAGTCACCTCTCCTGCCCGATGGTCTCAGAACACCCTCACCAGCCAGTCCCCAGCCAGCACCCTGGGTAGTGGGCATGCACCTCTCTCAGATGGAACCGGGCTGCAAAAAACAAGAATTTCCCTCCAGCTCCACGGCTCACCTCCTCAACTTTGCCTCCACCCTTCACTGCTCCCCGCAGCATGGCAAATAATAGCCTGTTTTTATATGGAAAACACTAAACTAGGATCACACCTTTTAAAAGATATTTCCACTTCGCAGCTTAAAATCATATTTAACCTCTCTCCCACTCCCCCAAACCACCTCATGGCACACACACAGACACAGACACACATACACACACGCGCGCGCGCACACACACATACACACACACACCATGCACATTTCGCTACCAGACTTTCCTAAACCACTCTAATTGAAAAGGCATGATTTAGGCTAATTGACAGCAGATGGGTTCGGCTGCAAAATTTGGAGAAGCTTGGGTTGAACATGATTTACAGCAATGAAGCCAAACGGCGCTTCTCCCCCCACCCCACCTCCTTTTTTATATCTTTCTTCGAGCTCCATGGCCAGAACAGCTCAGCAGAAATGAGAGGAGGGGGGGAAAGTAATTAGTGTTTAATTTTTTAACAATTTTAACTCCCTTTTTAATTGCTTTACATAAACCTGTCCTAGAATTTTACAGCCTTCAAATCTCTGTCTAAGTCTGGTCCCTTTCTGGTTTTAATTACAGGGAGGCTTGTCTGGCACATTAAATTAGAAGAAAAAAATGCACACACAATTTCAGAAATATTTTGCTGCTGGACTCCCAACTGAACATCTAATATTTCAGTGTGCGAAGGGGAAGCTTGGCCTGAGAGAGCAGTGGTAGGAACAGATGGGGACCGAGGGCTTCTGAGTCATTGGTGCACCAACCAGAACCTGTGTGCTGGAGTCTCTGGGAGGAACGGAGCAGTCTGGGGCAGCATCTGACCATGGGGTGTCCTTGTGAGTTCAGTGTGGCTGTGGATAGTCCCCTAAGAGTTGTGGGGACTCTTTCAGGTTCTCTCTCTCCGTGTGTGTGTCTGTGTTCTCTCTCTCTCTCTCTCTCTCTCTCTCTC
>NC_022014.1:75966468-75977095 GCF_000317375.1 Microtus ochrogaster
GTGTGTGTGTGTGTGTGTGTGTGTGTGTGTGTGTGTGTGTGTGTGTGTGTGTGTGTGTGTGTGTGTGTGTTTGGGAGGTGCTCAGGTGTACATACGTTTGTGCATGTATGTAGAGGTCAGAGGACAACTTCAGCCGCCGTTCCTCAGGCACCGTCTGCCTTGGTTTATTTTTTGACTTTTCATTTGTTTGTTTTTTGAGGCAGTGTCTCTCATTGGCTTGACATGCAGCAAAAAGGCCAGGCTACCTAACCGGGAAACCCCAGGGATCTTCCTATCCCCACTTTCCCAATGCTGAGGTAACAAGTGTGTGCTCCTCACTTTCCGATGAGGGTTCTTGGTTTGGAGCACAGGCCCTCTGACTAAACTATCTCCCCCAGACATAGCTGCTTGAACTTCTGCTCCCTTCTCAGCAGTCCATGTGAAGAACAGCAACCAGAGAGTATCACACCCTTAAAGCAGAAAGGGCTTCCTGAGTGCAGCCTCCAGGAAGAAGACCATCTGAGGCAGTCTGCCCTCAGCTCTTCGTTCTCTTCCCAGTGAGAGGCCCAGCAAAGCAGGAGCTTGCACCTCACAATGGAGCATTCCATTATCCAGTATGGTAGCTGCAAAGGTAATGCAGCTATTAAAAGTTTTACAAACATCAAATACATTGAAAAGTCCCCTTTGTCAGTCCCACTTCAACTGTCCGATGCCTTTCTATGTTGAGTGAGCCCTCCTAGGGCTAAGGGCTCTATAATCCCCTGGGTAGCACAGACTGGGACATTTCCATCTCCAGGACAGCTCCCCAGGACTGGACAGGGGGCTCTAGACTGCTCTGTGGTTGGTGGAGAGGCAACTTGCATTGGAGCCAGTGAGAAAGGAGAGCCCCAAGTCCAGCTGGAACTTGCATGGGGGGCAAGACTTGTGAATGAGGATCCAGGGCACCTGAAAGGCTGTGCCCTGCTGACTGCTCAGAGTGCACACCTCAGAGTTTCCTGAAGCAGCCTGTGAAAGCATGGTCACCTCTGGGATTATGGGGACTTTGGACAATATGTCCCATATATATATATATATATATGGATGTGGGTGTGTGCATGTACATCCAGCCATCTTCAATTTTCACCTTGTTTGAGTCAGGGTCTTTTGTTCACTAGCCCAGAAGTCTCCTGCCCCCTGTCTCAACCTTACCATAGCAGCAGTAGGATCACAGATGCGTGCATTGCACGGGCATTACTTGGATTCTGGGGATTCGAACTCTGGTTCTCATGGTTGGGAGGCAAGAGCTTTATCCATTGAGCCATCTCTCTAGTCCCTTCCCTATATTTTTGGTTCAGTTAGATCTTCTGTATCTCTACAGCTATATTTATCTCTTTAAACTTCCTATGCACATTACCTTATTAACAAATAGTTTTGTCAAACATTGTCCTGCCAGGAAGACTTCCTGGGAGCTGTATCCAGCCCGCATTTATGGTAGGGCGTTGTATCTGTCTCAAAAATGCTGGAAGGTGGATGAACAGCAGCAGAGAGAGGGTTCCAACCCCGAGGCCAGCTCAGGCAGTGGTGCATGGATTCCCTTCAAGTTGAGGGAGAAGAATGGGGTAGAATTAATACACCATCAAATGGCCTCGGAACATGAACCTTGCAGAGCCCAGCCCCTCAGGCCCCTGCTTGTCTTCATTAGCACTGAGGCCACACACCCCATGGGCAGACCCTGCTCCAGCCTGCCCTGGGTTCCTCCCGGACTCACGCTGGGGGGCAGAGCCCTGCCTGGCGCCGCTGGGCAAGCAGCTTTGGGGATGGAGTCAGGCCAACACTGGCTCCCCACACACGGTCATTACCTATTGAAAACCCAGGAGTCATTACAATTAAAACACATTGCAAGGGGTTGCGGCGGGGGAGGGGGGGCCCTGTAGGAAGGAACACTGGGATTAAAAGAAATTAGAGCAGTTGTCATGGCAACACAACCAGGCTGGGTCTACCCAGTGATTATTTCAATGGGAACAGGATGGAGGGCAAAGTGGGGCTGGGACAGGGGGTGCTGAGCCACCAAGCTTCATGCACAGAAAATAGGCAAAGTGGTTCTTTCCCCCCCACACACACACCCCAGAATACTTCCCCTCCCAGTGGCCTGGGAGAATTGTCCTCAAAGCTGACTGCTTTCTAATTCTCAGTCGCTGTCACTTCTCGCTCGCACTCAGGGCCTGAAGCTCCTCTGTCCTCAAGGACATCCACACTCCAGGTCCGTGTTTTGAAAGTGAGAAACTCCCCCAAAGGACCCCTTCTCTCACAGCCCTCTGGGGATGGAATGGCCTGGCCTGGTTTCCTATCTCTTCAGCTTTGGCAAGACCCAGGTAAAAAACCCCATCCATCCCTTTGTCTAAGTGGCATCCAAGAAAGCTGAACTGGAAGGCTCAGGGGAACAGGTGGGGGTAGGTGGGTGGGACAGCTCTGGAGGGGGGACAGGTTTGGAAGACAGAGAATGAGCAAGAAGATTCAATGCCTGGGATACCTCCAGGTATCAAGACAGGATTGGGGGCCCAACAGCATGAGACTCCTCATTTGGCAGGGCTGAAAGGGCAGCCTAAGAGAAAATAGCTGTTACTCAGTTCTTAGTCTTTTGGTTTGCCTGCTCCTGGCCAGGCTCAGCAGCCCCAAGCAGGGCTGGCAGCTGGGCCAAGAGAACCTGCTCGGAACTTCTGAGAGAAGATGCACCAGGGGGAGGAAGAACCAACAGGAGGGAGGGAGTCTGGTCTGCAGCCTGGAGGGTCACTCTTAGGGAGTTTCTACAGCCCTACCCACCAAAACCAGTTCCTATGGCCCACCTTTGTGTGGCTGAGGGTAGGGAGAAGGTTAGAACTCTAGGCCCTGTGGAGGGACTCAGGGATGCCAGGTGACTGGAGATAAGTCCTTGATCCTGCTTGGAATCTAAAGCTGGAGACGCCTGAGTTGCCTGAACCTAGCCAGGATGAACCATCTAGAATATTCTCCTCCTCCAGACCTCTGTTTTGCCTTTGGAAGATAATTTTTTTTTTCCAACCTTGGGGAGCCACTGTCAGTCATCTGGGCTATCAACAGGCCTATCCGTGTTTGTATTTGCAAGATCTACTGTGTCCTTCTGGGAAACCCATGGGCATGGTTTTTAGCCCAAGAGTAACCAACTGTGTCGCCTCCAACAGCTCACGGAGCCAGTGCCTAATTTCCAGTGTCACCACAGGGTTGTGAGATGACAGATGTCATGCCTGGCTCCGGGGTAATTGGATTTCCCAATTTGTTTAGGTCTGAGCCGGACAAGGTTTATTTTAAAATGGAGACAGTTCTGGGTAAACTGGAATGAGCTGGTCATTTTACCAAGGGGGACCAGATATTTTACATAAAGACTCCACGACTCTGTAAAACTCTTTATACATTATGTATACATATATGCTGAAAGTATATACATATGTGCACACATATATCCATGAGAATGCATATATACATATATCATGATAAACTGAGAAGTAGCCATATTTCAAAAGCATTTTTTGGCCTGGTATAAAAGATGAAATGTAACGTTCCTTTATGCAAGGTTGGAGCAGGGACTAGGGAGGACTTTGAGGGGATGGAAAACTCAGAAGAACCAGGGGTTAGGTTAGAAAACATCAGAAGAGGTTGAGATGCTCAGTGTGTAAAGGACAAGCCCGAGGACCCAAGTTTGAATCCCCAGCATGCAGGTAAAAAGCCAGGTGTGGTGTGATGACATTCACCTGATGGAGGAAGGTCATTGGTTAAAGAAAGAAACTGTCTTGGCCCTGATAGGACAGAAAATTATGTAGGCGGAGTAGACAGAACAGAATGCTGGGGGGAAGAGGAAGTGAGCTCAGACATGCAGCTCCTCTCAGAGGCAGACACGATGAAGCAATCCGCCAGGTCAGACATGCTGAATCTTTCCCGGTAAGCGCACCTAGTGGTGCTACACAGATTATTAGAAATGGGCTAAATTAATACGTGAGAATTAGCCTAGAAGAGGCTAGATATAATGGGCCAGGCAGTGTTTAAAAGAATACAGTTTGTGTGTTGTTATTTTGGGGCATAAGCTAGCCAGGTGGTCGGGAGCCGGGCGGACGAAAAGCAGGCCTGCAGCTCCTCACTACATTCACCCGTAATCCTAGCACTGGGGAGGCAAAGATGCCAAAAGCCCGTTGGCTAGCCAGCCTGGCTGAAAATGGGAGTGCCAGGTTCCATGAGAGATCCTGTTTCAGAAAAATAAAGACCGAAGAAGATGTCCAACAATGACCCCTGGCCACCACACACGCGTGTACACAGCTTGGCAGCAGAGTGTTTATCTTATCCAGCAATCGCCAACATTACTGTCATCTTGAAACAGTTTTGCTCCTTCACTCTTAGAGGAGAGATGAGCCTGGATGAAGGATGAAAGGATGAGGGGAGACAGGGGACCAGCAGAGGGTTGCTGGTCTCTCCACCCAGCTTGAGACTCCGGAGGTGAGGGCAGCGTAAGGCAGGCAGCTTGGCCTTGCACTGAGCTATCTATCAGAACCATGAAGGTTGGAGGATTGACCCCATTATAGCCCTGGATACAGGACTAGTCACAGAAATGGCACAACCTCCACTCCCAACCCCCACCCCCAATCCAGCTCCATATCTATCCTGTGACTATCTCCCAGGCGCACATGTGGTAGGTAGAACCTGAGCCGTGAGACTCAACCCCGTCCACCCCATTTCCAGAGTGCCTTGCACACTCCTACTTGAAATTCAGAAGAGGAAGGGCCCTAATGGAAACACCCTGCTCCTTCAGAGTACAAGACAGCAGACCAGACCCAGGGAGGGGTGGAACATTGGAAAGTGTGGCCCAAAAGGGCTCTCTCTTTTCCCTTAAAGGGATCAAAGTGTTCATTGAATGTGGACAGGGCTGTTGGATCCTGATGGCTTCTGTGCTCCTGGGGTGCAGACTCTTTCTGCCTGGAGCCCCAGCAGGCCAACCCCCTTACAAGCTAGACCTCTGAGCCCAGGGAGCAGAGAGAGGCTGCCCCTGGGTCTAGCACTACCTGGCAACAAGGCTGCAGACCCAAGACAGCAGGCAGTGGGCTGGGAAGTGATGCCCAGGTTTATTATTCACTGAGTTATTTAGTGACAGATGTCCTGGACATTTAAATCAGCCCAATACTGCTTGGAAGAGAAACCTGAGCCAGAGGATTCCTGACCCCTGATCCTTCCCCTCCTCCCGCCATTTCCTCTCCTCCCTCTCCTCGTCCCTTCCCCATCACCCTCACCCTCCTCCTTCTAGACCTCTCTGCTCTTTTTCTCTCCCCCTCTCAAGTTGTCTTTATCGTCTTCTCTCTGTGTGCACATGTGTTACCTGTGCATGCATGTGTATAATGTATGTGCACGTATGATGTATGTGCATGCCTGCATGTGTGTGCTGAAGCATGCATGTGTATAATGTGTGTGTGCATGTATGACGTATGTGCATGCCTGCATATATGTGCTGAAGCATGCATGTGAAGGTCAGAGGACAACCTCAGGCTCTGGTCCTCCCCTTCCACCTTGTTTGAGACAGTCTTTTCCTGTTCACCACCGCAGAGACAGATTAGCAGGCTCACTGGCTTCCCGACAGTCTCCTCTAGCTCCCACTTCCCTTCCAAAGTGATGGGATCACAGATCCACATGTCCACATCTGGCTTTGCATGGCTTCCAGGGAATCAGGTCCTCACGGGAGCACAGGAAGCCCTTATCCACTGAACCATCCCTGCCCAAGACTGCACTTTCTTCTGTGCCTTCCTGTCCTGTGCGGACAGTAGGCATTAAATAAATGTTCGAGCGTGTTTTACCACTGTGTGCATCTAGAGTCTCCTTGGCTCTCGAGACAAACCCAGGGACTCTCGGTGGGGGGCTCTGGTTGGCCTCTCCTGGCCCTTCACTTTTCCTTTCCCACACATTTTCCAGGGGGTGAGAGACAAGGGAGCTGAGCACTTGCTCCTCTGCTTTGTCACAATTAATAATGATAATAATAATAATAATAATAATAATAATAATAATAATAATAATGGCAAAGCCCTAGAAGAGGAAAACTGGCAAAAGAGGAGGAAGAAGAGGAGAAGGAGGAAGAGGAGAAAGGGGAGAAGGGGGGAAGAAGCAGAGAGTAGAGACAAGGAGGAATGCAGTAAGCATGTGTACATATATAATGTGAGTTAGCATACCCCAAAGCCCCCTGGACAGAAGGAAAACAGGAAATCCAGAATCATTACCAAATGCACTTCCCTGACTGCCCTTCCCTGGACCCCTGGGGGTGGGTCAAGGATGCTCCAGCTAAGCTCCTGGCCTGGAAGCCACAGGAAGGCGGGGCTTTGATGAATTGATTGGCATTTCCTTTCCGCTCTCTTCCCTCCTGACCTCTTGCTAGAGCTTCTTGGTGGATGGTTGATGGGATGGGCGGAAGCCTCTTGCTGCTGACACCTCCCCAGAGTAACAGGGGCTGGAGGTTTTCCACGCAGGCCTCCCACAGTGTTGGAGCGGAAGGTGGCCTGCAGCTGGCCTCCCTCACCCCACTCCACAGGGAGTGGTGTGATGGCCCCAGGGCCTTAGGTTCAAGACCTTCTGCTCTTAAGAAAACAGATCAGAAAATCTGGCATCAAAATGAAATCTATGCAGAGGAAATAAGTAACCCTGAGTGAACGCAGGCCATGGATTGAGTTACAACATTCAAGTGGGGATCGTGAGTTCAAGTTCATCTTCCACGGGCTATTCTTTTTGCTCTGGGTTTGGCTGAGAATGGCATTCTTGTCCCTCGTAAGTGCCTCGATCATCCATCACAGTTCAAGCACTGAACCAAGAGCCAGTAGTAAAGGTCACAGGCACTGTGTGTCAGGTCCTTTGTCTTGTGCCAATTGCCTCTGCCATCGGAGAGGGACCGTAGTCATCAACAAGGCATGCACAACTAGCATAGTCCAATCAGATGCCGTAAAACAGATCTGGCCTGTGTCCTGTAGTGTCAGTCGCTGGCATGGATGGTGAAGTTGAGAGAAAGATAGAATGGTTCATGACTAGAGGTTCCGAGAGCTGGAGAAATGGCTCGGTCAGTAAAGCACCTGCCATGCAAGCATGCAGACCTAAGCTCAAATGCCAGAACCCATGCAAACGTCCTAGCCCTGGGGGGCAGATTGGCAGCATCCTAGTGCTCACTGACTGGTCAGCCTGGTATATTTGGTGAGTTTCAGGCCAGGTCTCAAGATAACAAGGTAGGGAGTGAGGAGATGGCTTGATGGTACTTTTCATCCAAGCATGAAGACGCGAGGTTGCACTCCCCAGAAACTCACATAAAAGACCTATACTTCAAGCCTTGGAAGGACAAGACAGAATCTCCAGGGCAAACTGGCTAGGGACACCAGTCATTATCAGTGAGCTCTGGATTGGAGAGACTCTGCCTTACTGCATAAGGAAGAATAGCAATAGGAAATGATTCCTGACATATCATATGTGTGTGCACCCCCACACACGCTAAAACATGCACAGATACATAAGCACACCACACACACACACACAGAGAAAGAAAAACGAAAAAGAATTTTGATAGCACCTGAGAAACCATATAATGTTGACCTCTGGCCTCTACACACCCACACACCCACACACACATGAACATGCACATACATATGACTATGCACATATACACATGAACATGCATACACCTCCTGAACACACACACACAAACATGCACAAACATAAACATGCACATAAAGACATGAACATGTATACCCCCATGATCACACACATACACATGGGCTTTCACACAATGTGGATATATATATATATATACATATATATATGTATATATATATATGAACACACACATATACACATGAATATGAACACACACTAACGTGCACATACGCACACAAATATGTACATGCACATGAACATGCACTGCATGAGCTTGCACACACAGGAACATGCACACATACACACAGAGTAGGAAATAGAAGTGGAGCAGACCTCATTCAGATCTCTGCCCAAGACTCAGTGCATTAATATGGACACGTGACCAATCAAGCTCAGCACGTGCCTGTGTAAACCCGGATGAAGATGCCTGCCTCACCAGCTGCCCTGATGACTAGATGATCTAATCAATGGAAAGAGCACCACACTCAATAAAACGCTGCCTGTTAATCACTCTCATTAGGAATGAAATCAGGTAGAATGGAGGGGAGGGACCTCGGTGCCTTTCATCATCACCGGAAATGCCATTGCTACTGGGGACACCTGTGAACATCTGCATAAAGAGGGAACATAGCAGGATTTCACTTCCTACCATTTAATAGCTCTGGGGAAGGGCTGGGGAGATGCCTCAGTTGCTAAAATGCTACCTTGAGGGTATGAGGGCCTGACCTCTATCACCAGAACTCCTCTTAAGACAAAATAGAAAACTAGAAAGACTTCCTGCCATGGTGGCTTGTGTTTGTAATCCTGGTGCTGGAGAAGCAGACATAGGGGGATCCCTGGGCTCACTGCCAGGCCAGCCTACCTTACTTGGTGAGCTCCAGGCCAGTGAGAGATCCTATCTCAATAAAAGATGGACAACACATAAGGGAAGATGCCGGAGGTTGTCTTCACATGTACCCATGAACCTGCAAGCACACACCCACACATACACATACTGCGTACTTTGTTCGTTACGTGAAACCAGTCCTTACACACATTACACTCACCGGAGTAGCCCCCCAACTTCTTCATTCCCCAGACTGCAGCCCAGAGCACTTAAACCAGAAGCCCTGGGAATCAGACATCCCCAGACCTCAGAGCATCTTAAAGCACTCCAGGCAATTCCAATGTGAAGCCCAAGTGGAAATCCACCTAACTAAGTAGAGAAGAGGGACCAAGACAAGTCCGAGGTGTGGTCCATAGGTCAACAGCATCTGTATCCTTTGAGAGCTGGTAGGACCTGTACAGCCTCAGGCCCTGTCAAGGCTGCTGAATCAGCTATGCTGTTGTGCTCACTGGGATCTGTGTGCACATTCAAACTTGAGGAATTAGTGTCGACTCCACAGAACCCCAAAGAGTCTTTAAAAGCTGTAGGCTGGACCTCTGAGATGACTCGGCAATGAAAGCATTTGCCAGAGAAGTCTGACAGCCCAAGCTTCATCACCCAGAACCAGCGGTGGGAGGAGAGAACCAACGCCTGAGGTTCCCTCAGACCTCCTCAGATGCCATGGAGTGTGTATACTCTCCCCACCGCACACATACCCTAATGATAAATACGTTTTCATTGTAGATGCTAACACCAGCATGCTAAATCAAAGTCATCATGGGAAGGGCAAGGACTGGTACTTCCCCCAAAACACTATTTGAAAAATGTCAAAGATATAGAAATGTTGTGCCCATCGCTTACTCTAAGATTCTCAAACTCTTGCCACAGTTGCCCCGGCAGGTAGCATCCACCAACCTGCTCAGTTTTTTGTCCATCCAGCTCATTTTGATCACTATATCCAGGTAAATTGCAGATACCAGGATAGTGAATCTCTAAACACTCCAAAAGATATGTACAATGTGTGGGTGTTCACATGTACAGGTGCATGCTATGGAGGTCAGAAGACAACTTGAAGTGTCATTACTTGGGTGCCGTGCATTTATTATTATTTATTTTTATTTTTATTTTTCAAGACAAGGTTTCTCTGTGCATAGCCCTGGCTGTCCTGGAACTTGCTCTGCAGACCAGGCTGGCCTCAGAGATCCGTCTGCCTCTGCTTCCTGAGTGCTGGGATTAAAGGTATGCAACACCATCACCTAGCTTGTTTTTTTTTTTTTTTTGAAAAAATATTCATTTGTTTTTATTTTTTATGTGAGGGTTTGCCTGCATATAATTGTACCATGTGTGCCCACAGAGGCCAAAAGAAGATGTTGGAGCCCCTGGAACTGGAGTTACAGATAGTTGTGAGTTGCCATGGGAACACTGGGAACTGAACAACCAGTGGGTGTTCTTAGCCCCTGGAGGCATCGCTCCAGTCCTCCTCTTTGTTTTTGAGACACAGTTTCTCATTGGCCTAGAACTCACCAAACAGATTGGGCATACTGCCCAGGGAGCTCCAAGGCACCCCCCCCTCCTCTGCTTCCCTCGCCTTCGGATTCCAAGCACAGGCCACCATCTCTAGCTTCCTCTTTATTTGTAATGTGAGTTCTAGGGATTGAACTTGGGTCCTTAGGCTTGCAAGGCACGCACTTTTGCTCCACTGAGATATTACCCAGCCCTACACATCATTTTGTTTTTTAACTAAGTCTCCCTCCAGCTGACTCCTGTGCTGTGAACTCAGAACCCTATGCTGGAGACTCGAGAGTCATTAACCCAGTGACAATCTCTCTGTTTCAACGGGACAGGATTTAAGTCTGAGCAGAAAGGCATTCCCACCTCTGATCTTTTCAAAGGGCGGGGGGGGGGGTAGATATTCTGTCTTAGTGTTATAGCTGTCAGTAACAGGAGCTGGTTGCTGCTGGCCGACCTATTTCCCACTGCCCCACTCGGCCTACCTCTTTAGAGTCACTCATCACTATCTCCGCTGGACCCCTGGGTATTTATTTAGTCATGTCATTGAGTGCTCGGCCATCTCTCCCAGAACTTCCCTGGTGTTCTCTCTCTCTCTCTCTCTCTCTCTCTCTCTCTCTC
>NC_022014.1:75977195-75987769 GCF_000317375.1 Microtus ochrogaster
AAAAAAAAAAAAAAAAAAAAACCCTGGTCTCTTATGGTCTCTCAGTGTTCTGCCCATGAAGATCCTTGACGAGTGTTCTGATGTCGTCTGAGAGACAATATGCTATGTGACCACGGCTTTAGGGTATGGCATACCTTGAGTGACAATTTTTCCCCCTCTATTGCCGATTTTCCCACTGTTTGGGGGACCCTAGTACTTTCCTGACTTATGTAAAACTCTAAGCCCCATGAGCTAGAGCTGATGTGAACTCAGGACTAGGAAGATTCTTCTCCAACTAGAAAGGAAGTTGGCCACAGGATACTAGAAGGGCTATCCATTACACACACACACACACACACATCTTCCGTGGGGAGAGAGGCATGTTATTCAATGATCATACTAGCTCTGGTGTGTATGTGTTTGTGTGAGTGCCTTGTGCATGCATGTGTGTGAGTGCCTGTGAGCATGCATGTGTGTGAGTGCCTGTGAGCATGCATGTGTGTGCGAGCATGTGTGCATGCTCATGCATGTGCAACCCAAAGAACAAAGTCAGGGAACCCTCATCAGGCGCCATACACCTGGTTCTTTGTTTGGTTTTAGTTTTCTGGCCTGAAACATGCCAACTAGGTTAGGTTACCTGACCAGAGAGCGCCTACTTGTCCACTTGCCCAGCAGTAGGATAAAGGTATGTGCCACCAAGCCTGGCTTTTTAATGCAGGAATTAGGGATGGAGTTCTGGTCCTTATACTGCAAGACACACTTTACCAACTGAGGGATTGCTTCAGGCCCTGCAGACAGGTCCTTTGGGATCTTCTAGAATCCCCGAAGTGGGGCTATAATTTGATCTACCCAGCCTGTAACCTGCTGCTCCCCCAAATTGGAGAATAGTCACCAAAGCTCATCAGATGGATTTACCCTATTTATTGCTAATCTACTTCCAGATGATCCTTTCCCAGGGGCAGCCTCAGTGCCCTTGACATGCACACTCCAGCTCACCGGGTCTGGCAGGTCACCCTGCAGAATGTCTATCCTCAAAGGCATGAGATGAAGGTGGGTGGGAAGGGGTGGGTTCCTTCCCTCCCTCTCTCCCTTACTCACTTGTCCAGACCACCCACTTTCTTTCTGTTTGCCCTGGTCCCCAACCTTGAAACCTGACACCCTCTTCTCTAGGAACCACCCATGTTTAAACAAATAAATATCCCAAAGGAACCCACTCCCCAGTGGGGGTGGTATCCAAATCTCAGGAAGGAATGGGCGGGGTGGGGGTAGGGCGGTGCCCTAGGCCATCTCTGCCACTTGCTGGCCATAAAGGACCCTTGGCCAGTCCTTCTGAGTCAGTATTGAGCTACTGGTTTGAGACAGGCTACAGTGAGAACCGTTCACAGGCAGAGAGAAGGCACAGCGCAGTTGACAGGAGCAAGGCTGTGGCTACCGGAACTTAAGGAGGAGGCAGACGCTGGGTGTCATCCAGGCAAAAATGAAACGCAAGATATGTGTAGAGATTCTGTAATGCTTCTATCACTCAGTCAGAAACTTCCAAATCCTCTTACCAGGGGGAGAGCCGAGAGGCACCGAGGGTGGAGAGAAGCAGCGAGCAGAGCTTTTGTGAGTCAGAAACACCTCACAACCCAGAGAGGAGAGGACACCGGAGTCAGAAAGCTCCCTGCCTTCTGACTCAGTGGAGAAAGCAAGGGAAATCACTAGGTTCCAGGGAATGGGGACAGGGAAGCTTTGCAGGGGATGAGCTATGCATCAATCAGTAACAAAGGGATTTAAAGCCCATCTGGGGAGCTGAGGATGTGGCTAAGTTGGTAGAGGGCTTGTCTTGTATGCACTGGGCTCAGTATCCAGGACTGTGCAAATAGCTATGGTGGTACACATCTCTAATTCCAGAGAAAGGAGGAAGATGGGACTTCAAGATCATCCTCACTATACAGTGAATTGGAGACTAGATAATGAAAAAAGAAAAGAAAAGAAAATGGCTGCTGAGAGGTGGAGAATCAATGAGGCCCGGATAAGTTAACAATCAAAGCCAATCAAAGCCCTAAACACATACACATGAACAAAACTAAATGGACTCAACATTAAATTCCTTTCTCTAATTATTATCGTGTATGTGTATGCACATATATATTAATTAAAAAAGAGGAATTTAAGAGGGATTGGGAAGAGATAAGGGAAGAGTGGGAGGGGAAAGGGAGCAGGGGACATGGTGGAAAAACAGTACCCTTGCATAAAATTCTCAAAAGCAAAATTAAAAAATAAACAAAATAAGCTTCAAACTAAATAAAGCACACTTAAAAAATAGGGAAAGGGGTCTTCCCACAACTGTCTCTTTAAGAGATGCTTGAAGTTTTACAGATGTCCCCTTCTGAGGGCAGAGACGGAACAGGTGTCTTCAGAGGCGGGCCTCATGGTTTACGGTGGTGAGGGAAAGAGCGGGCTAGATTTCAGTAGAAACTGGCCGGTCCCACTAGTGCATAAGGAAGCAAGGAGGAAAAAGGAGACCACGTTTCAAAAATAAACACAAACCCCAAAATCAACACTGTTAATGGAAGTGACTAATCAAGGGTGTGCTGAACTTGGTGGTTCTTGATAAGATACAGAGGGAAACGCACTTGGAAAAATAACAGATTTCCTCTACTTTGTAAGTAAATAAAGAGATGAAGGGGAGGTGGGGAGCCTGGGGTTAGAGCTGGAGGTCAAGGAGGAAGTGAGGAGCCTGGGGTTAGAGTTGGGGGCCAAGGAGGAAGTGGGGAGCCCAGGATCAAGGAGGAGGTGGGGAGCTCGGGGTTAGAGCAGGAGGCCAGGAGGAGTAGGGAGCCTGGGGTTAGAGCTGGGGGTCAAGCAGGAGGTGGGAAACCCGGGGTTAGAGCAGGCATCAAGCAGGAAGTAGGGCACTTAAGGTTAGAGAGCCAAGGGGCCAGGAAAAGGTGAGGAGCCCATGGCTGAGGGAAATATAGACTGAAGAAAAGGAACATGGTGACTAGCACAGAAAAGAATCCCTGTCTCATGTGAGCTTCACACAAGTCATGAAGCATGCTCCAAAAACCCAGTCTACACACACAGGTGAAGCAGATGCTATGTGGACTACCTGTAAAGTGCCACAAGGTCGACATCCCTGTGTGTTGAGCACATGCTTTTCTCTCGGCTCAGGAGCCCATTCCATTCTTGGGTGGCCGACCCTCTCCCATCGCTATTCCTGTTTCTCACCAAATGTCCCTTGGTCCAATCCTCGGCTGTGTGACGCAGGGACCTAGATAGTTCATCAGAAGTCCCAGGACACTCCAGCAGGTGCCTTTGGGACTCTCTACAGAACTGTGGCAGAGATCTGCAGCACACCTGTTAGGCCCAGGACACCCGACTGCTAGGGGCACATCATCCTCTGGTGGCTTTGGTGGCTGTCCCCTGTACTACAACGTACGTGCAGCATCTCTCACCTCTGCCGTTAGATCCCAACAAGAATCTTTCCTAGCT
Source organism: Microtus ochrogaster (assembly GCF_000317375.1). NCBI lineage: Eukaryota > Metazoa > Chordata > Mammalia > Rodentia > Cricetidae > Microtus > Microtus ochrogaster. The sequence continues at coordinate 75,980,652 of NC_022014.1, forward strand.
GTGACAAACAGAAGTGCTCTAGACTCTGCAGCTGAGATCTAGAGGCTCCCCCCACCACTTCCCAGCATGTTAACCACCAGGAATTCTCCAAACCTGAGTGGGAGCATCACCTATGGCCTCTTTAAGGCACTGGAAAGGGATACGTGGATTGCCAGCTGGGAAAGAACGTAGTGTCTCGTGCATTTGAGGCCACTAATGGCCATGGGCTGCCAGTGCCTACATAAAATTGCTCCACTAGTCCCCCTGGCCAATGAAACGAGGATCTTGTCTGCTTGGAAGGCAATAAAAAGTGGGCTGGGGAGACAGCTCTGTCAGTACAGTGTTTGCCACACCAGCATGGGGACCTGGATCTGATCCGCAGAACACCCTTCACATACACACGCAAAGCCAGGCGTGTTGGCGCATGTAATAAGTGTTGAAGAAGGGGAAGACATGTGGATCCCTGCGACTCTCTGGCCAGCCAGTTTAGTCAAATTGGAAAGTTCCAGACCAGTGAGAGACTTTATCAAAAAAAAGAAAAGTGGGTAGTGGTACCAAATGAATGACATCCAAGGTTGACCTCTGGCCTACACACACACACACACACACACACACACACACACACACACACGTTAATGCAGGTTCACAACCCTCTCCTGCTCCCAAAGCTCTCTCCAAACATTTGCCCTTTGCTTCCAAGTTGCTTTGACTGGGAGGGCCTAGTGTGCTACCATACACTTCAAGGAGGAAGCCTGCGGCCAAGGGATATCCAGGATGCCCACTGAGGACTAGTAGATGGAGTCAGCTGTCCTCATGGGCTCTGAAGAAAGTCCTGACTAGGGTCAGCAGGAGCCACTTCCTAGACCTCAAGTTCTTTTGGAAAAACAAAACTGCACAGCAGAGGCTCTCAGCACATGCCTCTGAAGACCTGGCCACCTGATGTGTGTGTCCCTAGGCCAGCTCAGCACCACTTGCCACAAAGAGGCACACGGTCACATGCTTTATTCGTCTGTCTCGCTTGGCCCAGGTAAAGTCAGTCTCAAAGGTTTCTAGCACATGTCCATGGCCCCTGTGTTCTACACCACAGAGAAGAGCTGCTGGCAGGAGGTGAAAACCAATGGTGAGGGGAGGCAGAGGAAAAGCCAGGAGGTTGCCAGGCTTGTCCTTCCCCCCACCCGCCTCCCCTCCCCACCACCACCTCAATTCAGAAAGCTCAGCACAATCAACTTCAGCTTCCCTGGCCTTGGGTTTTCATCCTCAAAGCTGCTTTCAAAAAAAAAAAAAAAAAAAAAAAAGGATTCTAAATAGAGCGGAACTGAGCATGGGGCTGCAGCCCAATGAAGTCTTCCCCTCCCTGGAGAGCTCAGCTCCCCACACAGTGGCTGGCCTACCCCCAGCACCTCTTACTCAAAGCATTCTTGACCCAGGAGCACCAGACCCTGACGGTGGGCACAAAGCTGCCACCAGGGGATTTTGCTTCTGCAGCGGTTTTTTTTTTTGGCTTGGGTAGCCCCTCCCCCCAAACATCAGATGATGCCTTCTCCAGACTCCAAGACCTGTGTGTCTGTCCTGGAAGACAACTTGGGGAGCCTATTACGAGCATGAACTAGGAACCTGGCTCCAAACGAAACCTCACTGCTAGCTGCTGAGTGATGCTTGGAGGCTCAGTGAGCTCACCAGATCCTCCATGTTCCCACGATGGAAGTCAGGAAGTAGAGACCCCCATGTCTAAGAGCAGAGACCACAGACCACTTCATCAGTGGGCACTAGGCTGTTGGAGGATGATGTCTAGCCTTCCATTGCCCTCAGTGGAGCCCATGCATGCATGAGGGTGGTTCCTTCGGGTCTTATGCTTCATTCCGGAAGAATCCAGGCAAAGCCCATTCCTGAGGCACTCAGAACCCACAGTACTGTGTGGCTCTGGGCAGAGCAGACCCATTTCTTTTATACTTTACTCATCTGGGTTTTGTTTTGGGGACAGGATCCCCTGTCACCTTGGCTGGCTTAGAACCCTCTACCTAGCTAAGAATGACCTTGAACTTCTGATCCTCCTGCCTCCACCTGTGGAGACAGGGGACTGCAGGTGTGTGCCACCACATCTGGTTCTGTGCAGTGCTAAGGCTGAAACCCAGGTTCCATACATGCTAGGCAGGTCAACTGCTTTACTCTCAACAACTGTCTATCCAAGGCCAGCCAGGGGTTGTTCCCAGGTGCTCGGACCCTCTGCAATGCCAAGGTCTCTATGTTACCAACTCTAACCCAGGTGCCAAGCCTGGGTCAAGGAAGACAGGCTTCTTTGTACCGTTTCAGGAGGTTCAGGTAATGGTTACCCGCATCCCTCCCCACCCGCAGTGCATATCAGTGCAGCCAGAGCACATTGCAGAGATTAGCTGGGGGAATCATAGGGAGGAGTGGGGGGTAGGGGAGTCAAGCTGAAGGCCAGGGAAGCCTGAGGATTCAGCTCAACTGGAAGCTGTGGCAGGAGAACCAACCCCGCCCTCCAGCCAAGCCACTTCCGGGTATCTTCACTGAGCAAACTCTGAAGCCAAACAGATTCCAGGACTTGCCAATGAGTCAGAGCCACCCTGTTCTTCGCAGTCTCTCCGAATTTGGCATGGCAAAGGTGGGGAACTAAATTAATTTTAAAGAGAATGTGAGAATTTTAACGTTTATCACTGCCATCATGGGTGTCCCTCTCTCCTTCACGCCAACATGGAAGGCAAAACCAGAGCTAAGGAGAAACCACGCACTCGTGGGAGGCATAGCTCAAAACATGCACAGAGGGGTCCTGGGCCACACCATCGTGCATTTAAGGCTAAGTGGACCACTTATACCAAGGCACGTCTGTTTGGGGTTTCCATCCTCCAGTCACATGACTTTCTGCGCAGGGACACAGGCAGCAACCTCCATTCTTTCTCCCAAGTCTGGTTCAGAGAAAGAGAAGATTGAAATGCAGAGAGAAGGAATGTTTTCCCCTCTGGATGAACTGTTTTACAATAAGCTACCTGCTGGGGTCAGGAAACGTGAGATCTGTGGATTTCAGCTCACACAAAAACTCAAGCTGGAGGGCTCTTGGGAAGATCTGCTCAACCCCACACAGTCCTTTGTGTCTGTTCTAGTTTTCCTTGGAAAACATAGCTCTCTCTCGGCTTCACCTCCTTCCTTCCTTGGTTCTCACTCAACCTGGGCTCAGAGCCCTCCCGGAGAGCTGCAGCTTCTAGCCAGCACTGAAGGTCTACTATGCTGCCTCCGCCACCACCTCCAGCCCAGTCAGAAGGTGCCCGGTGATGGGAAAAAAAACGGGAGGCTGCAAAGAGACTAGGAGGAGTTGTTCCCTAGGCGCCCGTAGGAAACTCATCTTCTTTATAATTAGGTGTGTGATGCTCAAACAGAGAAGAACGATCAGAATCAAAATAAATAGGCAGCGGAAATAGGCAGCCCTACCCTGGGAATGGTAAGTGTGAAAGATGAAAGTTTATACAAACACAGAAAAGCGCTCCATGTCAGAGGCAGGGAAGCCTGCACTCCTGCATGGGAAGGGAAATTTGTTAGGACGTCTTCTTTGCTGCTTACTTTTTAATGCTCTTCTGGCCCCATGTCCTGTAAACAAACCAGCTTTTCCATTCTCTTGTGGTGCCAGGGGAGGCTTAGGATGGGGCAGGCTGAGCTGACCACTGAGATCTCAAAGTTCCAAGAGCCCACACTCTGTCCATGGGGGTCTGGGATGGGGTCTTAGGGTGCAGTGTATGGAGGCAGGGATTTAAGCCTGGCAAGTGAAGGACTGGGAGGTCTCTGGCCCCCAAAGGGAAAGGCCATAGAAGGGGCTTTAAGCACTCAGTGTGTGCCTAAGACTGTATTTATTAGGCATGGCAAGGATAGATTCCACGAGATCTTGATCTTCAGTAGAAAACCTTGATGGCACTAGAGGCTAGATGAGATGGTGTAGCACGAGTTCTAATTGGTCTTAATAATAAAAACCTGGAGTCAGATATCAGGCTATCAGGGTTAATGCTGAAAGACCAGAGAAGTAAGGGAGTTTGCCACTCGAGAGATCTTTTACCTTTATAGAAAACTCAGACCAAAGTGGGAAGATCCTGTCTCTGCGAATCCTCAGACTGAATGTGCTGAGCTCCTGTCTTCTCCCATCTATATTCCTCTCTCTGCCCAGCCATATCTCTTCGTGTCTCCACCTTCCTAGTGCTGGGATTAAAGGCGTGTGACTCCCAAGTACTAGGACTAAAGATGTGAGCCGTCCCTGCGTGATTCTGTTTCTCTTTTAGACTGGATCAATCTCGCGTAGCCCATGGTGACCTTGAACTCACAGAGATCTATTGGCCTCTGCCCCTGAATGCTGGGATTAAATGTGTGTGCCACCACTGCCTGGCCTCTGTGGCTAACTAGCATGGCTAGCTCGGCACTCTGATCTTCAGGCAAGCTTTGTTACAACACAAACAAAATCTCACCACAAGATGCAGTGCTGAGACTGGCTGCTAAGGACAACATCCAGAGTCCTGACTGCTGCCAATCATAGACAAGACCACCGAGCCAAAACCCCACTATGTGGGGCTTCCACATGATACAGCAGAGGTTTGGCATGTCTGAAATGACTTCTTCCTGTTTAGACCTATGAACTTCCTTGCTTGGAGTGCAGATCAGAACTCTCTGATACAAAACTACAAATTCCAAAATGCTTTCCCCGCCACCCAATCTGAAACCTTTTCAGTACTGATATGACATCACAGATAGAAAATTCTTACACCCAACATCAGATCATGTGCTCCACTCAAAACGCAGATGTTCAAAAACTACCATATAAGGGAACCTTCAGGTTGTGTGTGTCAGGTGTATTTGAAATGTAAGATAGTTCAGAGTTTAGGCTTGGATCCATCTCCAAGATATCTTGGTTTTGATGTGTATATTTCAAAATCTGAAAGGTGCCAAATCCTAAACACTTCTTTAAATGTTTTAACACATTTATTTGTTGTGTATATGTACACACGCATATGTGTCATAACATATATGTGAATGTGTGAAGGATATTTGCAGAAGTCAGTCCTTTACACCCACTGGGTGATGCCAGGAATTGAACTCAGGTCATAGGCAGTGAATGCCTTTCCTTATTGAGCCAGCCACTGGCTCTACAAACACTTCTAATGTTTTCAGATTTTGTGTTGAGACAAAATAACAGTGACACAGTTTAAAAATAAAGTCAGCTCTATTTTGGCTCACTGTTTCAGAGAGTTCAGTCCGTGCTTGCTTGGCACCATGGTGTACTGGTACAGACTGTCATGGTGGCAGAAACACAACACAGAGGTGTCTCTTCATAGAAGACAGGGAATGGAGTGAGAAAGATTCAGGAAGTGATCAGGGAAACATGAGCCAGGCACCCGCATCTTTTAGGTAAGCCCCACCTCCTACCTTCTGCCATCTCTCAGTGATGGCGTCCACTATAAACCCACCAAGGGATCAAGCCATTGACTAGGAGGGAGCACTGGTGATCTACTCTTCCTCGGCAAAGCCATGGCAGACACACTCAGAGGTGTGCTTTAGGAACTCTCTTCTGCTATGTCTCACTCCAATGAAGCTGACAATTAAGATTAATCATTCTACTTGGTTCGCAAGCAGTAGGCATCAAGAACACTCATCCTGAATAAATAAAGTTGTGATGACATGTGGAAGGAGCACTGTGGTTCCAAGTTCTGTTCTAAATGCCAAAACTCAGTCAGACTTCAGAACTACTCTTAGAAGCTGGTCAAAGGAGGAAACTGGGCCCGGGGAGACTGACTCAGCTGGCACATAGAATTGGTAAAGTCATGCAAGCATGGAGACCTGAGTTCCAGCCCCAGTGACCATGTACAAAGGCACACACTTGTACACACTTGTAATCCCAGCACTGAGGAGGCAGAGACAGACAGGCCAGCTGGTCTTGCCAAACTGGTGAGTTCCAGGTTCAATGAGAACAGCTCCTCTGAACGACACCTGAGGTTGACTTCCGGCTTCCACACACATGCCATCAGCACCTGATGATAGACATGCACACACACAGACACACACCCTGGACATCAAGGCACAGAAAGAGTGATTGAATCACATGAAGTCACCGCTGACGATGATGGAAACTCAGGGCTTTGCTTTGCTTCACCTCTGTCTTGCTTTCCTTTACACCTTTGAACCTATACATACCAGCCTGTGACAACAAAACCTTCAAGAGGCCAAAATTCATGAAGCTGAAAGGCCACCATCATGAAAACAATAAGGGACACCCCAGTTGCCACAGTAGATATTTGGTGTGCGTGGTAGAAACTTCTGGTGTTCACTAGCATTTGTATGACAGAGCTGGGCATTTCTCAGATCTGCATCCATGTGGAGACCTTGGCCAATCGCTGCCAAAGCAATGTGAACAGAAGAGATAGGTGGTCCTTCCAGGCTACAGAAGTGACACACTAGCATATTCTTTGTAATTCTCTGGCAGAAGGGGAAGAAAGCCCTGGAGTAATAGTGTCCTGGGACAGGAGGAGGCTGGGTCCCAACTGTTTTACAAAGAGCTTTCTCTACCAGCACTACTGCCAACTCATGTTCCACCAGAGTGTAGACGAGAAAGCCTCAGGTAGAAACTGAGATTGGAGTGAGTTTTGTTACAGCCACAGAGACCAAGACCGTGGTGGCTATGGTATAAAGGAATCCTCTCTGAGCCCAGAGACAGGAGCCTGATGTGGTGGGCTGTGAAAAGGCCCTGGCTCTTGGTCTTGGTTTCTTTACCTATAAGAACCACAGCTCTCAATAGGTTCCCCTCAAGGGATTAACAGGAAACGCTGGGGTAGGGCTCAGTGGGTAATGGGTTTTCTGGTCAAGCATAAAGACCTGAGTCAGAACCCATCTAAAATCAAGTGTTGCTGTGTACACCTGGGGGATGGGGCAAATGGATCTCCAGAGCTTGATGGCCATCTGGTCTAGCCAAAATGTTAAGGGGATGAGAGAACCTGTCTCAAGATGATGATGATGGTGATGATGATGCAGGGAATCTATTGTTGAGAAAGACACCCTAGTGTCAACTTCTAGCCTCTACATGAAACCACATAGATGAACACACACACACACACACAGAGAGAGAGGGGGGGAGGGAGGGAGGGAGGGAGGGA
>NC_022014.1:75987869-76034455 GCF_000317375.1 Microtus ochrogaster
GAGAGAGAGAGAGAGAGAGAGAGAGAGAGAGAGAGAGAGAGAGAGAGACTCAAGTGAGACACAGACGTTTCACCCAGAGTTCTAAGACTGTAAACTTGGTTTTTATCTGAACTTCCCAATTTTTTGACTGAATATCCTAACATGTCTTCCTTCTCTGAAGCCGCTTCTGGTAACCTGATTTACAGGTGACACCCTCTTTGTCCAGACTCTTGCCATGTTTGTAAGAGGTCAGAAGGAATGAACATTGGAGAGTCTTTTCCCACAAAGAAATAAAATATCTTTTGTTTCTTTTGTCTCTTCTCCCCCTCTTGTGGCCCCCTCCCCCAGAGAGAGAGAGAGAGAGAGAGAGAGATGGGACAGCAAGAGTCATAGACATTTTATCTCTGAAATTGCTGACCCTTATGTGGTCCCTCTTCTACCTGTTTTAGACCCCAGATGGCATGTCCTGGAGCGTGCAGGCCATACCCGTGACATTGGTCCACGGGATAGTATCCAGCTCCTCTCCACACATCCTATGGGGGGATTCTATCTTAGAGGACAGAGTAAGGGATGTCTGCCCAGACTCTCTGGGAATACTGACCAGGAGTCTGTTGAGCAAACATGACTGATTTTTCACATGTGTGAGCCTTGTTCAACCTCATTATACGGAAGTCCCTGAGAGCAGGGAAGCGCAAAGATGGCCTTTTGCTGCTATTTGTTTTTCTTGCTTTCTCACCACTAGATAAAGCCAGACTCTCTAGAATTTGGTTTCAACCTTATTGGCATATATGGTATGCTTGTGTGTATATGTGAGGATATAAGTATGTTGTGGTCAAAGTGTCTTCCTCGATCTTTTCCACTTACTTTTGAGACAGGGCCTCTCACTGACCCTAGACCTTACCAATTCAGGTAGACCAGTTGGCTAGACAGCTCCAGAGATCCTTCCATTGCTGTCTCCCCAGCACTGGGAGGGTCCTCATGCTTGTATGGTAAGCACTTTACCAAAGGAACCAAGTCCCCTGCCCCTTGATCTAAACCTTTGCATTTACACCTTAGACATGAGCCTAGCTCTGCAGTTAGACCGGCAAACCTCAGCCACATTCCACTTTCTTCATGGAAACCAAACAGTCAAGCTCACATATTTTCTCTGTTGTTCTGATAACACTTCATTGATTATTAGAAGGCAAACAATAGGCGGGCAGATGTGGCACTCCACGCAGTGACAGACTGCAAACAGGGAAAGTCAACGCCACATCGTGTTTGTTCATTTGCCGGGTCAATGACCCTGCTGCTGCTCAATAGCAGCTCTCACCTGTCTGAGGCTTGAACAAGGCCCCGGACTCCTCTGGGCCTGCCTTCCAATGACCAGAGAGTGTCTGCGAATAGCAGACCACAGAGGGCTTGTGCTGAGAGCCGAAGACCATTGGGCGATGTGGGATCAACTTTCAATCAATAATGAATAACTAGATTCTTCTGCCAACAGAAGAAGAGGAGACAAAGAGAAGCAGAGAGGAGGCACTCAGAATAATAATTCAACCTAAATATACTTTATTTAATACTATCACGTATATATATATATATACACACACACACACACACACACACACACATATATACAAACATATATGCTGCAACATACTTTAAAAATATGTGACAGAGCTGTCTCAACTGCTTGAGAGGGAAGGAAAAAAATCAAAAAAGGTTTCTTAGAAAAGAGAGCCCTTGAGACAGGGGAGTTCTTCCAGCTATTCTTCAAAACACAGACTGCTCCATACACATGGGCAAAAGATTTGAAATCACACGGTAGATTGCAGTGTGAACCTGGAACACACCACCACCACTACCACCACCACAGGCTTATGTATTAAAGTCTGGGTCTCCTGGGATGTCTTCACGCCATTGCAGAAATGCCCTTGAGGAGAATGTGGGTCTCAGGACCCTCTTTCTCTATCCAGCCATGAAATGAGTGGCTCTGCTCTGCCATAGGCTCCTGCTCAGGTCTGTCCCTAAGCAATGGCTCTGACCGGAACCTTCAAAACAACGAGCCAAAATAAACCTATTTTCTTTAAACGCCGATTATCTCTGGTATTTGCTAAAGCTATGGAAAGCTAACACACCCCATTCAATAAAAGCTCATTACTGGAATCCGAGAGGGACTTTCGTCATGAAGCATTTCCAGAACATTCCCAATTGTGGGCAGCAGAGGTGGAGAGTTGTCTGTAATGCCTGGGGCCAAGAAGGAAGACTTCCTGGGCCGTCTCCTGGAGCAGGTCTGGATAAGAGCACTGAGGGTCTGATGTGGAGCAGGGGGCCCTATGGTAGCTTGCCATTGGGGATGTTCACATTCCACATGGTTCTTGGAAGCTAGGTAGACAACCACCCCTCGCCTGCTCTAATAGTCATAGGTCCCGTGGGACCCCTCCTTAAATAGGACCTCTATCTCAATATGTCTGTTGAAGCTACTGTCGTGCATAGGCATGCATGGTCTCCTAGGACATCAAGGTTATGATTTGGAAACAGCTGTGGTTCCATCTTCCTAACACTTGCCACAGTGCTCATTCTAAGTTTAATGAGGGACGAATCCTTTGTTTATTCGCACTCTGTAGTCCAGGTCAGAGGTGGAGGATCTGTAAGGTGACCTAGAAATTCCACTTCCCAAGGCCACCACAATTGCAGACAGCTCAAGCCAGGCCAGTCAGAGCCCTTGGTACAGAGGATTTTTATGACCAGGCAGAGTCTTCCACTTCCTCCAAAATCCATCCTTGAGTTTCTAGGATGGGTGGGAGGTGGAAAGGATGGGTAATGGAGGGAGGGAAGACGGAGACAGAAAACAATTTTAAGAAAGAAACTGAAGAGAACTTAATAACTTGGAGTCTGCCGACATCAGTGCCTGGAAGGACAAAAAAGCCAAGAGGCAAGCCCCAGGACGGGCCAACTTCAGACTTAGTGTCTGTCCTTTACTATGCAGACTAATAAATCCCCTATGGTTTTACCATTCAGTTTTCCCCGTTTTTATTCGTTCGCCAAAATGGCAGGCAGAATTTTTGGTTCTTTTTTTTTTTCCCCCTTGCCTTGCCTTGCAGCCACTTAGAGCTAAGCAGCCCCCGTGGCACCTCCCATCACCCCCGTGGCACCTCCCATCACCGGCTGTGTGTCTATTTGCCTTTTCCTTCAACAAACTCATGCTCAGTGTGACTGACAACATGTGCAAACATCTTTGAAGTATGCTTTGGTAATGAACTTCCTTAGGATGGGACAGCCCTAATTCCAACTTGTATAGATGAAGGGACAATGAGCTACCCATCAGGAAATAGACAGCAGCCAGGATAGGCAGGGCGACAACCCTGATGTACACTCGACTTCTTTACTTTCCTGCTCCATTGCATGTACCACAAAACTGAGCCACAGAGGCAGGGTCAAATGATTGACACATGACCTTGAGCTAGTTAAAGCCAAGGACTGGATCCCAGGTATCCAGACTGTTCCTCAACCTACCGAAAGCTCAGCATCTCTTTGGGCTTCCCTCCACATGCTTTCCACAAGTCTACTCTTTGAGGGTCTCATCCAGTATCAGGGGTCATTTCCAAAGTCACTCTTTGTCCTTTAAACTGTAGTCTCCTGAGCAGGAGGCCCTGCATCCCCATAAGAATGTCTTCCCATCTCTAGTAATTTCACACTGCTATCTCCATAGAACGGTTCCCCAGGTCTATTTGTAGACCAGAGTGCTCCTGTGGTCTGGAGTCAAGTTCAAATGTCCCGTAAGATCCCAGGGGTGTGGAGCAGAGTGAATCTGAAATGTAGTCACGATCACCATAACTGAGAGAAGATCAGGTTGAGAGTGGTCAGCTCGGGGATGGGGTGATTTCCATCGCCCCATGGACATCATCTCATGGATGCTTCCACTACGGAAAAGACAGCTGATCTTTAAGACAGCAACTCCTAGAAAACTGACAGCAATGTGCATGTCATCAGGAGATGGTCCTGGGCACCTGTGCCCAACCCTGCATGTCAAATACAAGGAGTTAAAAAAGGGGGACTTTCTGACATCACTATCTCAGGTCTCCTGTTTCCCCGCCCTGGAATTTTTATTTTAAACCAGCATATACATACCATTAGGATCGAAACATAAGAAACTGATTAGGGGAGAAGGCAAAATACACCAGCTCAAAATCTCATTGAGGAACTGACAGCCTCAGCCTTCCCTCGCAACTCCCTCTCAAGCAAAGGCTGCCCGTCCCCCGCCCCCCAAGTCTGGATGATATCTGGTCAGAATCTGAAAGGAGATTCCTATGTGAGTTGGGCTGCACAGTGAACCCCGGGAATCTGACTCCCAGGCACTGAGTTAATAAATGCATACCATCACTGGTCCTCAAGCGCTTTCTGGTTGGATCCATCCTCCCAATCCCATAGTCATCTTTTCAAAGATGGTACCCAAAGAAAAGGATATGGGCTAGGATTCTTCCCAGTGCATGGGGATTCTCAAGAATGATGCCAAAACCCCTGGATGCCTGGATGCTCATCACCACCCTCGTATGTAATTACCCCCCTGTGGCCTCGCAACTCGAGATAAAAGGATTAGTGGGAGGCCCATGCTCCAGCACCATGGACCCTCCTGCTCAGCTTTCGGCAGAAAGATGGGGGCTGAAGCCCCTGACAGGCAGCAACAACTTCAGGAGCCAGGCAATCCTGAAAACCTGGCTTTTCTAAGCTGCAAAAGAACCTGTAATTTACCTTTCAATTGTTCTTACTTGTCATGAACACCCCAAATTGGATTGGTATGAATCCACCCTTCCCCACCTCCTTAAAGTTCCAGCGGCTCCCTGAAGCTAGGCAGTGACTAAGAAGGTAAGAGTGAGCTGGGAGGGCCCACTCCATGCTTTCTGAGTTGAACCCAGGTTATCAGGGTTATCGGGGAGGACTTTAGAGAGAAAGTACACACTTAGACCCAGTCGAAATGCCCTTGATATTCTAAAGAAAAGCTACAGTTCAAAGGACCTTCAGGAAGTCTCCTAGCCAAGCCCCTTGCTTTCCAGACATCGTCCCGAAGACTTCAGCTCTTTGTCTCTGTCTAGCACAGATGGAAATTTTTGATCTTCGTTTATTCTATAGCGCACATGTTTGCACAGGTGTGGCGCACACGCACACATATGCAAACACGGGCATGGCGCGGGGCATCCTGTACTATCCCAGCGACTATGGGTTTGCTTCTTCAAGGGCAGTTTCATTTTTAATAAGAGGCAAGGGTCACTTATATAGGACTGTCCTAGAGCAATTCCTGACACTTTGAATTTCTGCCATGCCTACTGTACACAACACTCCTTGGAAGGACCTGGTCTCAACTGGCCGGTCACACTTAGGATTTCCTTCAGTACAAGACAAGCCTACCATCTTGCAAACAGATTTGGTCAGGATGGGGCACCTGATCTGGTCTGTCTATAGGCTGCCCTGTGGCCAATGAGAGCAGACAAACAGCTGTGAATGGGGGCTGGCCAAGCAACCTAGAAGCTTTGCCTTGCTGCTGCAGCAGCAGAAGAGATATGGTCACTGCTTCACTCTGTAGGATGAGCAACTGTGACACTTTTTTCAAGTGAGATGCAGACTTAGCTCCCCCAAATCCTTTGCCCCCAAAATTCCCTTATCCTTGGCAGGCTGGGATGACTGGCTCTCCCCAGCTCCACACAGAGTGGAATGTGGGATTTGGGAACACTATTTCCTACTGCAAAGTGAGGAACTTGATGGTCTGGATGTCCCTGTCCTTTCCATCCCTGTAACTCTTGAGTACATGGTCTAACCATGGGATTATGGGACAGGCCACCTGGGCAACCACACCAACCATTTCTATGGCCTCATTTACAGAGATGTTAGGAGTGGGTCACCATTCCTCAACACCTGAAGGAATTCATGCAATTCAGACGCTGTCAGTATGTACTTAGAAAAGAAGAAAGTAGAGGAGGGAGGGGGGAAGGAGAGGTCTGTAAGCCTTCTTTGGACTTCAACAGCATCAAACATCTTTACAAGGTTTGTTCAATTCCACCATGGCGAATCTGAGAGGCCAAAGTCAATATCCCACTGTAAAGTCACTGAACAGCCATGGAAATGCATCAATTACAACACAAGGAAGCTTGGATGTTTTATATAAACAAACTACAAATACAAATCCTCAAACATCTTCAAGTGTGCAGTCAAGAAGGTGGAACCATGAATCATTAGAAAGGATTCTCAACTGCCCAAGTAGAGGCCACAGAGGAAAGAGATAGAGAAGTTCCCAGCTTCTGACAGGTGCGTGGGCCACCAGCAGAAACTGGGGGGTGAGGTCCTCAGTAGGCAATGCCTCAGTCTCAAATCACCTGGATGAGTTGATCCCTGTCACCTTTGAAGGTCTTTATAGCTCATCCCATTTGTGTCACCGAAGATGGATGGATGATGGCTTCATTTCTATGTGTCCAAATGCACACCTGCATGGAAGCCAAGCAACGCAAGCCCAAAGTCAGGACCAGCCCTGCTCTACTCCCCTGACTGCCAAGAGGCCACAGAGCCTCCACGCCAATTCCTGTGTCACTCAGGAGTCACCTACCATCTCCAGGCTGTGCACCGTGCACAGGGAATGACCTCTTTACAAGGAACAGAAACAAAAATCAAGATCCCATTCAACTCAAGTGTAGTTAACTATTCACTCTGCCTCCAGCTAGAAGATATCAGAGCAAATAAGAAGAATCTCTGGGTCCAAAGGCAAGGTGGGGTCAGGCAGGGAAGGGTGTGGTGCCTGGGACAGCAACAGGGTAGAGAAGAATATCCTGGGTAATGATACCAGGAGACTTGTCTTCTACAAGACAGTAGATGAGTTGGGATGATGAGCCTTCCCCAGCTGTTGGTCATGTCCACGATGTATGTCTTTCTTTATTCAAGTCAATGCAGAGTGTTCCCAAACAGCTTCACAGTCTGGAAGTTTCTATAGATTTCAAAATAATATTCCTCAGTTGAAATCCAGGGATCTTGCCTCTTAAGAGATACCCTGATCTTGGACAAGTCCTGAAAGGAGGGCCAGGAACATATTTTCCACGGTTCCACAGAGCTTCTGGTGAGCAGCACGGGTGAGCAGGAACAGCCTTGGTCAGCCTCCTTCTAAGCCTGTGGACCAAAAGACAGCAAGAGTTACATGGCGGCATCTCGTTTTTTCACAGTGCTTCATTTTCCCAACTCTTATTTCCCAGGGTTCCATTGGTGCGGCATCCAAACACAGGACATAGCACTTCTGGGAGGAAGTGAGGCTTATGTCTGGCTTCCAGGAAAACTCCATGCTCATTTGAGCACCCCCGAGAAGCCTGTGCCCTGTTCAGAGCTGACAGATGGGTGTGGAGGTGTCGAACCGTCCTGCTCATAGACACATGCTAGTGCCCCCCAGAACAGCAGGGTCTGGTTCTCCAAACAAATGGTCACGGTAGATTCCATGTATCCCAGGTGTAAAATAACTGACTCAGCATGGATAGGGGTCCCTCAGAGGACGACACAAAATGGTCACGGTAGACTCCACGCACAGCGACTGCAGAATAACTGATGCAGATTGCAGCGGGGACCCACAGAACACCTGGCACACTTCTCCTTCAAGTCCGAGGGCAAACAGGTTAGAGCAAATGTACACCCCTCACCGGTCCTTCCCACTTCTCATCACTCACAATGCTGAGCAACAAATCACTGAGTCCCTCAGGGGAGTACCCCACTTCAGTGCTGACTGGGTCTGGCCACCGGAGATGGCGTTGACCTACAAAAGTGGCTGCTTTACAAGTCTCAGGTCCAGCAACCATCATTAATTCAGGACAAGAAACGTGGGCAGGTCAACCCTAAGTACCTTGTGGGAAGGATGCTCAGATCCAAAAATAAGCCCGTCCGGTAAGCACCATCCTCATAGACCATGGCAGGGAATGAGGTATCTCATGATCAAGGCCTCTTGGACCAGCAGAGACCAGAGTACCCATAGCTGATGGTAGTTCCCTGGGGATTTGGATTCTAGAGGTTCAATGTGAAAATGTCTGGCTGAAAAGTCTTCTTGGCAGGGTGGTGCATCCACCACAAGGCCCAGAATGATAAGAGGAATGATGGGGACACCCAGGACAGATGACACTTGAAGACATCTCTGCAAGAGATCTGGGGGAGGGGACAATCTTAAGTTCAGAATCACAAATTTAAAAAGTGAGTTCCGATTGGTGGCCTGAAAGAAAATAGGGACATTTCATTGCAGGAGCAGCCCAGCCTCTTGTCACACTTCTTTACATATGACCTAAAAGAACACCAAAAACACCCAAAGATTTTTAACTTCCTCCAGTCTCCTTCCTCCTTCTGCACCAGCCTTGGGGCTGTCTCCTAGATCCCCACAAGCGTTTTCGCCTGGGAGACAGGCCATGCAGCTGGCAAATTAATTGGCAGTGATGGGGCTTCCTTCTGGTTGCTCAGCAACTCCATGCAGCTGACAGCAGGACATTGAGCACAGAGGGACTGCCATGAGGAATTTACCAAACAAAACCCAAAGCAAAACATGTGAGGCCCCAGACTATCACCCTTGGAGGGCAGAATGAGACAGAGGGAGGGTGTGGGGTTGAAGGCAGGGAGTTAACCCACCCTGGTAGGAAGTGGGGTTCAGGCACGAGAAAGTTCTCTCCACCCTCGTCAAACTACTCGTACAGCCTTTGCCTCTGTTAGCCTGGAGAAAAGCAAAGAGGTTCAGGGATTTAAAAAGTCACCAGGGACGGCAGCCAAGGCTGATGAAGTTTGCTGACATTGCTCCACAAGTGAAGCCACTCTACCAAGGTGACAGTCACACCCGGGGCAGAACCCTCCCTTGTCCTGTCTTTCTATTTGTTGCTATGACAGAGTAGACGAGCTATCCACCACACAACCTTGCCTTGGTCCTCATCTCTGGCCCCTTACTTACTTGCTGTCCTTTTTGAGACAGGGTTTCCCCATCTACATTACAGGGTAGCCGGACAATCACAATGTAGTCCTGCCTAGCCTTGAACTTAAGGCCACCTTTCCTGCCTCTGCTTCCTAAGTGCTGGGATGACAAGCGTGAACAGCCAGGCCTAGCTTCTGGCCTCTCTTAAAACTTCCATGCCTAAGTAGAGTACACATACAGTCCGTGTCGTCTGGAGTGGTCTATGGAAGGGGAGAGAATGGAGACATTGAAAGATGCTCCCCCTCTAGCTGCTGTCAACGCGCATGACAGAAAGGAGCTGTGTGGACAGGATGAGGTCAGCAGACCAAGGCGGGAGACCATCCTGGGGCATCAGGATAGGCCTCAGCATCATCAAAGATGCAGAGGGTGGGACACAGGGAAGAGAGGTGTGGGGACGGAAGAGAGAATTCAAGGAGGAGGTCGCAAGGACAGGGGACGGTGAAGGCAATGGTGTCTCCCCTGAAGTGACTAGAAGGAATTATTAGTTCTGTTGATAACTTCTGTTTAGCACACTGAAACTGGCCTCAGACCGTACTATATCTGTCCATACTTCCACAGAGACGCTTTCACGGTGTAACAATGGAACCTAGGGCTTTCAAGATGCCAGGCAAGCCTTATACCACTGAGTCAATCTCCCAGACCCAATCTCCACCGCTAAAGGTTTTCCAAAAGGGCACCAGAGCAGGATGCAGGAACAGGAAAGGCAAATTCATCACTACCAGCAGGGCAGGATTTAGCCTTTGAAGAGACTAGCCAACGTTCTACAGGTTCTGAGGGAAAGGCAGGCCTCTGAGATCGACTGAGGTAAGAAGGAAGCCTACGCCATGAAACAGGCTGTCATCATTTGCAAAATAATATTATCATCTACTTTACAAAGCTCATGAGATAATACATGGAAACCAGGCTGTCATCATTTGCAAAATAATATTATCATCTACCTTACAAAGCTCATGAGATAATACATGGAAACCACCTGGTGAATAGCGGATGCCAAGGAAGTGATACTGCTTAGGATAGCTTGGGCTGGCAGACTTGAGTCGAAGCTGCTGCTGCTTCTTGCCCACCCCAATATTTATTCTGCCCTTTCTATTTGTTAATACAACTCTGACTCTTTTTTTTTGTTTTTGTTTTTTATTTTTTTGCTGGTGTGATGAAGTTCAGACTCTTGTGTGTTGAGGCATAGCTATGTAAGAACTGATGGATAGATAGGAGTATAGCTATTGTAGCAATTCAGAGCAGGCTGCTCTAAGGGAGTGAAGCCAGCTGGTCCGTCTTTATTTCCTTCTGCTTTAATAAGGTCACTATGGCTGGTCCTCCAGCAGCCATATTGGTCTCCTAGAGACCCTATGTCCTACAATGGCTAAGAGAAGGCAGGGCTGGATTCTGGCCACTCTAGTGATGCTTGATTGGCGTGGGATGGTTTTCTTCCTTAAGTCTCTGTAATAGCATTTTCTAACCATCACGATGGATTTCTCAATTCATAGACCCAGACCAAGAGCTTCATAATCACATGGTAACTTGTTAACAATGAAAATCCTACATCCTAGACTCTAGGGATGGAAGATAGGACTTCGCACAAGTGGGGAAAGTGCTCTACATACCAAGACACACATTTTAACCATCATCCTATGTGCTCTCGAGTGTGCGAGCCATGTTCTACCAGTAACCTGGGAAGACCACCACTCTGCCATGCACTGTGGGCTCCACTGGTGTCCCCGGCCTCCATACACAAGCACCCTTATCCCAGAGGAACAATAAGAAGTGTCCCACACACTGTCATAAGACTAGAGCAGAGGGTGGGGACACAGCATTGCTTCCAGTTGACAGACTCTGCCCTAGTTCTTCAGGTTCCTTTACTTTTTCAACTGTTTTTTTTTTTAAAGATTTATTTTATTTTACATGTGTGTGGTATATGTGTTTGTTGTCCATGTGTGCGTGACATATGTATGTAGGTGCCCTTGAAAGCCAGAAGAGCTTGTCAGATCCCCTGGAACTGGAGTTAGGGTAAGTCACCCAGTGTGGGTGCTAATTTGATCCTCTCTAAGAGTGGCCTGTGTTCTTAAGCACTGAACCATCTTTCCAGCTCTCTTAATTTAAAAAAAAAAAAAGTCTTTGTTGGGAGTAACGCATGCTTGTGGAGGTCAGAGGACAGCCTGTGTCGGCCCAGGCCTTCCACCTTGTTGGGGACAGGGTCTCATGTTTTTAATCTCTGTATATACCACATAGCTGCCCTGGGAGCTTTCAGGTGATTTCCTGCCTCCACCTTCCTCTTAGCAGCGGGAATATTGGGATTGCAGACGTATGTTTTACAGACCCATGCTCAGGTTTATGTGGGTTTAGGGATTGGAATTCAAGTCCTCACGCTAGTGTTCCACATGCTTAACCCACAGAGCCTCTCCAGACCTCAGCTGTGTCTAGACTCTAGAAACACATCACAACCCTCTGTGACTCTCAGTGATCAGGACTTGCTCAGCTCCCACAAAGTCAACACGGAAGAGAATAGAACCTAGAGTCAACACTGCCCAGGTGGATCCAGTGTGTGCCCTGCTCAGTACCACTACAGCTGGCATGGGCGCTGGGTGGGGAAATGCTGCAGGTTGCACAGAGGTACTGAGTCTGGCTGAAGGGGAAGACACAGGTACTCCCAGGATGAAGCTGTACTGAGAGTGGGTTGGACAGCCTTGGGACAGGCATCCCTGAGGACAGATGGGGTGAAATTCCTGACAGCTAGGTCAGGCATTTCCCATAAGGACACCTTTAAATCTCTCTCTCACATGAATAATTAGGCAAAATCCCAGCTTCCCCCGTAATATACACAGAGTCCCAGTAAGAGTAGCACATGAGAACTTGGCCCACAGAAAGAGGGAACTGACTCAGGACAGCATTGGGGCAGTGGGTGTTGGCTCAGAAGCGGGAGGTGAGCTCCTTCTCAGTGGCTAGCCTTGAACCTAGGCCATGACCCAAGGAGGTAGAGTCTGCACATTTTGGATGTTCCCTGAAAGAGGAGCTGGGTCCTGGGCGGGTCTATAACTGACTGGGATGATGGAGGATGGCTCAAATAAAAGGGTTCAATGCTGGTGTGCTGAGCCTTTAGAGGAAAGATTAAGTCCAAAGGTATCGGTTCTTTCTCCTGCAGAGACATCTATGTTGTTCATTACTTCATTCCCAATCTGCCTTGATGGAAGGCTGAGCCAATTTTTTTATTTAACATATTTTAATTAAAATGTAATTATAGCCGGGCAGTGGTGGTGCACACCTTTAATCCCAGCACTCGGGAGGCAGAGGCAGGCGGATCTCTGTGAGTTCGAGGCCAGCCTGGTCTAAAAGAGCTAGTTCCAGGACAGAAACCAAAAGCTATGGAGAAACCCTGTCTCGAAAATCCAAAAAATAAAATAAAATGTAATTATATAATTTCCCTCTTCCCTTCCCTCCCTCCAACCCTTCTCATGCTCCCCACCCCCACCTCCCTTTTTCTAATTATTGTTACCACATGCAGAGAGGAAGGGAGGGAGGGAAAGAGAGAGAGAGAGAGAGAGAGAGAGAGAGAGAGAGAGAATAGAGAGTGCTCATTCATCGTCACTTTTGTTGTTTGTGTGTACATAATTTCAAGGCTGACCACTCTGTATCCGGTAACCAGTTAGGGGGGTTGTCCCTGGGAGAGGCTAATTCTCTTCTCAGGGGTCATTAGCTGCCTGTGCCTAGCTATGGGACTTGGGGAGATTTTCTCTCACACCCACCAGGAGGTCTACCCCTCACCCCGCATGGAAGAATCTCCTCTTTGCAGCAAATGGAGACCATTACAGATATCCACAATGGATACAGTTCAGAGGTCAACAGATCATGGGGAACCCAACCCAAGTTCAGACATCACACAACTCCTGAACATCCTGGCAGAAGCATTGAAAAGACTTCCAGGGCCAGAGGACCTGGAGGCCTGCTGTGAGACCGTGTCTCCTAGAAACGGTGCCCAGAGAAGACCTGAAAGAGGATGGTGTCAACAGACATGCTAACATGGGAGGCCAGCCTCTTCTTTATTTCTCTTGCCTCAAATCATGAAGTCCAAGAAGTCAAAGGAAAGGGAGGATGTGGAGGAAGAAGAAAGGGAAGAGGCAGAAGAGGGGGAAGAAGAGATGAGGGGAAGAAAGAAAGGAAGGAGAGGGAGGAAGAGGAGGAGCTGAAGGAGCAGGAAGAAGAAGGAAGGAGGAAGAAGAGGGCAGGGGCATGAGGACCTGGGTGTGGTGGTGCCTATCTTTAATCCCAGCACTCAGGAGGCAGAGGCAGGAGGATCTCTGAGTTCGAAGCCAGTCTGGACTACAGAGGGAGTTTCAGGCCAGCCAGCTTTACATAGTAAACACTGCCTCAAAATAAATAAATAAATAATGAAGATGATGATGATGATGGTGATGATGATGATGATGATGATGATGATGATGATGATGATGATGATGATGATGATGATGATGCAGGGAGAGAGCAGCAACTACCAGATTCTGATGGTCTTAGGTGCACCACATCAGGGCATGTCTAGAATGACATTCCCTGTTATGTGCCTATTGATTTCAGCCCCACCTGGTAGCCCAGGTGTAAGCTTATAACACGCATGGAGAAAGTCAGTGTTTCTCCAGGAGACCACAGTGCCAAGGAATTGCCTCTGCCTGCCCACTCCATCCTTTCCCAGGGGTCCTACCTTCTACCATGCAGCTTTCTTACAGCTGTCTGGGAGAAGGATGAAGAAACACAGCTGTTCCGGTTCAGCAGAACCAAAGAGGTTAGGAATCCTCTTTCCAGCCTGGGTCCCAACCCAAGCCCCACCCCCAGGCCAGCCCAGGCTCTGACTGTTCCTAGGAACTCTGAACAGATTACCCTGTGCAACAAGAAACCCTCAGAGTCAAGGACTTTGTGCTCCCCGACTTCGTCTCTCCATGCCCCTACTTCCTTTCCTATCCCGAGCAGAATCCCTCTCCCATTTGACTCGGATCCAGTCTGTGCAAATGTCCTGCCTCCTGCAAACATGTTCAAAAATAAACCCGAGAAAGCTTCCAGATGTTCTGTTTGTATTGTGGTGTTTCTCGGTGCTAGTCTCCAGAGACTGATTCATAACATGCAGCTTCCTGAAGAAGAAAAAAAAAAAAACCCAGCAGGCCACCAGGTTCTGCCTCAGGGAGCGGTAGACGAACCCTCCATCAGGACTGCAGCACAGCCAATTCACCACAGAGGCACACTCTCTGGCACTTGCCATCCCAACCAGCTGCTCCATTACCATGGATGAGGCACGTATCTTTGAGGTTATGCCAAAGCCTTCCAAAGCCTGCAGAGGACCAAATCTTATAGATTCACAAACAGTAAGCTTGCTGGTTTCCTTTTTCCTGAGCACCCACCTCACTTCTCCATTACAGTCCCACCAAGTGTATTTGGGACAAAATGACACAAGAGTAACCCTCATTTCCAAGACGTGACCTGACCATCTGAAAGGAAATCTTAGGAGCTAGGCCAGCCTGAAGAGGAAATGGAATCGGTTGCTTGTCAAAGCCCCTTTGGGACTGGTGGCCTCTGACCTATAGAATGATAATTGCCAACGGGCTGGCTTGTGCACACACAGCTACACATGTACCCTTCCTGACACGCACACACCTGAGGGCCCAGGATTCTTTGCACAAGGTG
The DNA here is from genome assembly GCF_000317375.1 of Microtus ochrogaster. Lineage (NCBI taxonomy): Eukaryota > Metazoa > Chordata > Mammalia > Rodentia > Cricetidae > Microtus > Microtus ochrogaster. The sequence continues at coordinate 76,002,457 of NC_022014.1, forward strand.
ACGCCTGCTCCCTTTGATGCCTGCCGGATGTGTTCCCATTGGGCGAGGAACCAGACCTCAATAAAACTCTGCATTATCAGAGGCGGCTAGTTTGTGATTGCACTAGCCTGTTATCTCAGGACCGGGTGGGGCCGCTTTGCAGTTCACCGCTGGAAAGCTTTAACTTGTAGGTAGATCAAAGACCCTTCCGAACCCGCAGCCCGGGTCCCTTGTTGATCCCTCAGTGGACTGTTCCTAAAGATGGACTTTGGAGATAGTAAGTATCCCACGCCCAGACTCCCCGAGTCTCTTCATCTGCTATGTCTCTTACTGGGACGGGATTTCTGTGTTCTCTATTTTTTTCAGTTTGGACAGCTGTCAACAGCTAGCTGTAAACTAACGGGGCAGCCATGCCATCTTTCTCTTGAGTGTGCCAAGATTGTCTGCAGAGAAAAGGCAGATGGATGGGTACATGGACCAATGGATGGACAGACATGTGCGTGGATGATGGGTGGGTGGACGGATGGGTGGGGAGATGGGTGGCTAGGTAGATGATGAATAAATGGGTGACTGGGTAAGTGGGTAGATGAGGGGTGGATGGATAGAAGGATACATGGATATATCGATTGATAGGTTGATGGGTGGGTGGGTGGGTAGATAATCATGGATAACTATGGGTGGATGGATAGAAAATGGGTGGATGTTGGGTGGATGATGAGTGAATGAGTGGATATGTACCTGATGCATGGGTGGGTGAATGCAAGAATGGATGGATAAATGGATGGGTGGGTGGATGATGCACAGATGGATGTGTGAATGAACAAACTAGACTACCAGCAACGTGAAGTGGCTGTCCTACAAGTAAGGAGAGGACTCAGAGCAAGGTCATTCTTTCCTTCTGGAAAAACCCTCCAGATTCAGACGATCTCACTGGAGACACCTGAGCTTAGCCAATCGGATCAGGATTCGAGTCCAGGAGCAGTCACTAACAGGTTACAAGATCCTTGACAGTTTAGCTTAGTTTCTCTTGGACTCATCCTCAAACCAAAGAGAACAGGAGCAGCCACTAAAGAAGGACTCGGACCCCTTTCACGCCTTCTGTGGTGTGTTCTATTTCAAAACAAACTCCGTGCATTTCCAAGAAAGGCTATGGAGCCCCGTCCACCATCCTTCTTACAGACTGTGCCCGAGAAATGCATAAAGAAATCCAGATGTGTCCTCCACTGCTTTTATTCTGTTTCCTTGTCTTTAATTGTTACACTTGCTGTTAGCAGTTGGACCATTTCTCACTGCCCTGCTTTCATGTGCCTTTGGCCAGTCTCAAAACATGAGAGGACTGAAACCCATCTACGTGGAGGAGGTGATAAAGCTAGGAGGAGCAGGATGGGACTTAAGGAGAACCCACTGCAAATGGCAAAGCTCAGCTACTGATCAAAAGCATGATTCTAAACCAGCTAAGGCTAACAACACTGAATGTGAACGTTGTTATTATCAAGCGCTGAGATGCACAAGATTTTGGGTTGTTTCTTTTCCCCCTTTGGCATGCCGAGTATCAAACCCTGAACCCCTGCATTCTAAGTAGGCACTTCAGCCCCAGAGCTGCACCCTCAACCGACACCCAGCTCTTGCATTATTGCCTTGCATCTTTCTTCTGTCTCCAACACCCCCTCCCCTGTTAGAACACTGCAGCTTTCAAAGGTAGCGTGGGCCAACCTAAATGGAAGTGGCACCTACAAGGCTCCTCTGCTCTGTCTAATTGCAGCCCCACATGGTCTGGTGGCATCTGTGCCATGATGACAAGGGAAGTTGGACCTCTGCACTCTTTGTTCATGATGAGGCCACTGTTCCTCTAGTCTGCAGCTGGACTCTCAGAGGCAAGGCCAGGCCCAAGTTCATAGAACAGGCCACCCACACTGCACATCAGGGCTGCTGGACTGTCCCCAGGGTCGGAGCCACGCTGGCTCTTAGCCTCGACTCGGAAGACTCCACCATATGGCATCCCTAGGGATCACGATGACAGGAAAGAGAAGGAGCCAGGCGCAAGAAACAGCCGTGCTTCTGGGTGCTTGAGACCCTACTGGGAAGGGGACATATGGGTGGTTACCCTTGTTCCCAGTGTGCCTGAGCCAAAGAGGCGGGCACCGAATACACAGGACAGTGGCGGCCTGCAGTGACATGGCAGAGGAGATGGGGCTCCCCTATTTGGCGCTTTCATCTCTCCAGCCTCCAGATGTGCGTTCAGGGCAAAATCTGAACTTCAAACCCTGTGAAGCTTCGAGGACATCACAATTCTCCAAGGAAGGAGCAAACTGGGTCTCCATGGCTGCAGAGGACTTTAATGGAAAGTGTAGCCAGCCTTCTAAAACAAAAGGACAAGGACCTCTCCTCCCCTACCCCCTTCCCCTTTCCTCCCCCTCTCCTGATCCCTTCCCTTCCCCTCCCCCTAAAGTCCAGGCACAGAAAGAGGAAGACAAACAAAACAGGCTCAGCTCTGCCTTCCCCATCTTCCTGGAATCATCTGGCTTCTCCTGACAGCTTCCCTCACTTCTTCGGTCTCCGTGGGGCAGGGCTGGGGGGTGGGCAAGTTGGGCGAGGCACGAGGGAGACGGAGGGGAGGGCTGAAGAGACAGGATTTGGCAAGGCTGCCAAGAACAGAGCCCAGATGCCTCCTCTGGAAAGCGAACTTCCCAGGTTGCCTGGCATGCTAGGACTTGCTGGCAACCAGAGCCCTGGCTGGCAGAAGTGGGTGGACAGTGGAACCAGAATTCAAAGGGGAGGCCAAAGGAGGGACCGAAGGAGGGAGGTCCAGGAGGGAGGAGGGGGAGGTTTCAGTGAATCATATAAATTAGAGACAGAAAGGATGTCGGGCCACCTTCATTTCCTTCCTCTCCTAATAGGAATTATCTCATTAGCCCCGAGCTTCCTAGAGGGGAACTTTAAATGATTCCTGTAATGGGGATTTCAATCTGGGGCGGGGCCCCCTCCTATCAATCTCACTCCCAGGAGAGCTAGGAATGCTCTTAAAGGGACAGTGCAGAAAAAGAATTTAAAAGAACAGGCTTTAGTATGCTAGGTACCCACCATTCACCCTCCATAGCCACTCATGGAATTTATTGTGTGGACACAGTCACAGTTATGGTGCTCAGCGTGAAAGGTTCTAGTTAGCCCTGTAAAAGAACGTTCTGACCCCTGGATCTTCTAAGTGGCACCTTACACAGAAAAGGGGTACGGAAGACTGAATTGAGCGAAAGGTTTTGAGGTGAGATGATCCTGGATTGTGTGGCTAGGCCCCAGATGCAATCTTAAGGGTCCTTCTAAGAAGGAAGCAGAGGGAGATTTGACTGTAGAGAGAAGTCACAAGTGACCACAAAAGCGGAAGCATGGGATGTAATCGCAAACCACAAAATGCCGGCCATCACTGGACGCTACCAGTCTCCCTCCGTGTTTCATGAGAAAGCATCTCCGTCTACAACTTGACCTTAGCCTTCAAGGTCCCATTTCATGAGATCCTTCACCTTCCCCTTCCCCACAACGAACCCAGCTCTCTCACACTCCCTGTCTGGTGCTGGGCTGAGAAATCCAACCCAGGGGCCTTCTTCATGCAATACAGTCTACCGCTGGCCACGCCCCTAATCCCAGAGGTCTCAAACCAGACTGCTGGCCTCTCAGATTTGAAGAGATGGATTGTTTTAAACCATCAAGCACATGTGGGCTGTGTTACATCCGCCTGGGAAATTAATACAGTTAAGAAAAAGTCCTTGCCACAAGGACTTGTCTTCAGAGTCTTATTCTACAGCAAGAGAAATGAATACATGTCAGAAACATCAAAGGGCAAACACAATGGCTCTGTTGGAGTCCTACGGTGAAATATTAACAAGAGTCTTACATCACTACTGACAAAACCAGGACATAGTAGAGCTGGGCCTGGCTTGAATACAGCTGCTTCTGACTACGTGTGCTGGAAATTAGTTTGAAGGGTGGCGTGGAAGTCAAGGATGGTTGGATCCCTTTCCATGAACACAGAAAGAGAAACGGGGAGGGGGGATTTAGCAGCGATGAATCAGGCGGAGCCAAGGCATACCTATGTCTGGTCTGCTATGACAAAGTGCCACAGATTGGTGGCTTCAAACATCAGGATTCAGCCTCTGACAGTTCTCAAGATCAGAAAGCCACAGTCAAGGTCTCAAGAGAGCTGGTTCTAGATGCTCCAAGGGAGAACCTGGCCCACGCCTTTCTTCCAAGTTTCTCAGGTAACCCTGACTCCTCTTGGCTTACAGAGGTTTCTGTCTATTCTTGGCCTCCACCTCCCTGCCACCTGCTTCTCTTGTCCTCTTCTCAAGACTGGCCATTGGATATGGAAATCACCCAAAATTTAGGATGATCTCATCGCACAATCCTTAACTGACTGCACCTGCTTAGAGTCCTTTTCCAAGTAAGATCGTGTCTGAGGTCCGAAGTGAACATGGGTTTTGAAAAATATATATTATTACATTTTTGGAAGGGGCATATGCACACATGTGAAAGTCAGGAATTGATTCTCCCCTCCTACTATGTGGGCTCCAGGAATAAAACTCAGATGAACAGGCCTGGAGGCAGGGCCTTCACCCACTGAACTATCTGCTGGCTCACACTTTGGATTTGCATTTGAGCAGTGCTCAAAACTGACAGCGAGCCTATAGCTCCAACCTCCCGGCTCTCTAGTGAGTCTTCTATTTTCCGTGCAGGGGCTAGAAACCAGGACCTTGTGTGTGGTAGGCAAGTATTCTACCATTGAGCTACACACCCGGGACCCCTCTGTTCTTGTTCAACTGGAGTTGGCAACGTGAGGGGGTAGCCTCAGAAAGGATAAAATTCCCCCATCATCGAATTGTTTAGGCGGAAAGCACCTAAAGGGAAGACTTTACGGTGCCGTGGTCTGGATGAAAAAGGCCAATGGACCGACTCTATGAGAGTGAAGACTGTACCCAAACTACTCTATACAGTGCGAGCACTGTGTTCTGCCTATTCCCTACGAGGGGTGCTCCCTTCAATGCCAGCTCTCCCCCTTCAACGGCCGTGTAGATCCCTGCAAAGTAAAATAAAGCAGGAAAAAGGAAATGCCAAGAATGTGACTTTTCCTATGTTGGATGGTGATTGACAGAGGGCTAACACCTGAAGCTCCTAGATGTCTCTGTCTTCTCTGGTAGTGAGAAAGTGACGCATTGGGACAATTCCTAGAGCAGGAGCAACTTGAAACAGTGCCCCAGTGATGATGCAGATCAAGAACGGGACTTGAAGTCACTAATACTCGTGTGGCATCTACACGGTCTCTTGGGAACCGCTCTTAGATGGGAGTCCTGGGTCTACTTTACCTACTGCCCAGCCCCCGGGGACTGGAAGGAGAGACTCCTATGGCGGGCTGGCTGCTCCCGTGGAGGCTCAACTCCTATGGCGGGCTGGCTGCTCCCGTGGAGGCTCAGATGAATCACACCCACCTGACGTGTCAGCTGTGGGAGGTAAAGAAGCCCTTAAGCCCCAGGTGGGTGCCTGCAAAGCCACCCTCCCAGGGAGCCCAGACCTCAGGCCTTTCTAAATTGACTGCTAATCACCATAAGCACCCTAGTGCTGCATCCTCCATCTGGGTGGCCCATAGCCACTCCCAGGCCTTGTCACAGGCTGGGTGATCTCAGCAGGCCTCACACATACCCTGCCAATGCGCAGGACGGGTCTTCTCATTCCCACTTTACAGATACGGAAGGTCTGCCAGTGAGCAGAGCAGCCCATGGGTTGCTCTTCGCTCGTGGCCACCCAGAAGCATGGACCCAGTTCCCAGCCCGCTGCTCCTCCAGCAGCCCAGGTGGGCAAATGGCACCTATGAGCTCTTGTGGGTTTCGCAGCGGTAGCCACAAATACCAGGATATGTCTCTTCCCTCTGGATCCAGGGTTTCCTTTATGGACCGTAGGGAGCCTGAATAGCTAAAAATGCCCTGCCAGGCTTCCTCCTCCTGTCTGGCCATATGGACTTGGAGAGCAAGGCCCTGGCAGCAACAGGCATGGCTGGTGCCCAGGCTGGGCCTCCCCTAGGAGTGGCCGGGCATGTCATTTGGGATCTGAGAGGAGAAGCCACCCCATCCATCCTGTACTTTTCCAGGCGTGGAGAAAGAAGGGATTGGGCAGAAATGATCTGAACTCCAAGTTCAACTTTCCACCAAAGCTTTGCCCAGGGCAAGGCCTGCTGTCTGTCTGCCCTTGATCAACTCAAGCAGCCCAAGAAGGAGTCTGGAGACTCTAGACAAGACAAACACGACACTCTTCTGGGGTCACCTCATGCTTGACCCTTGGGTGAGGGGTGGCTGAGTTAGATACTTGTGGGTGGGGCCTTTGGTTTGATACAAGCCCATGTCACCCAAAACCCTTCACATGACTAGACAGTCCTGGAGGCAGAATTCTGCAGTTTGGCACCTGCGTGGCAGAAGGAGGCCGAGCCAGCCCGCACACAGCTGACACTGGAAAAGCTGATGGGTCCTGGCAATATCATCAGTGGGCCTGAAACAACGGCCTGTGGTGCCCATGCCCAGCCCAGTCACCCGTCCTTCCCCATCAGTTGGGGCATCTGTACCTTGAGAGACGCTACACACCTGAGGTCGTGGCTACATTTGGGGACAAGTTAGAGAGGAGCCCCAAGACCATGAGGGCAACTGTCTACGTGCTGTAGAAAGGCAAGCTGCCTCCAGCCCCTGCGCTCTGTTCCCAGGACACTCTTACTGGCAGCGTTAATAACTAACCACGTCCCAGACAGGTGCTGGCGGCCTGGCCTTAGGAGTTCTTGTTCAGGGTTGGAAGTGAGTCATTTCCCTTTTTTATAGTCTGCTAGCTGACTGAGTCACCCCGAGCCGACCCTTTCACACAAGCGTTCGCTCGAGCCGACTTACAGGTACGGCTGTACCTTAGATCCATCTCCTTTTAGGTTAGCTGCGTCTCATGGGGCTGACCCTTGGGGTCTCCATTAGTGACCAGCTCCCTGCACGCCCCCTCCTCCACTTGGCTCCCTCATCTGGGACATTGACTCACTGTCCCAAGGAGTCTTGGAAGCTTTCTCAGAAACACAGGGCCTGCCTAACTGGGGGTGCCAGGCTTGAGGCCTGAGGAGGATGGTCTCATATTTGACTTTTATTCTAAATAGTACTCTCAACCCCCTGTACCCTCTCTGCTTGAAATAATGAAAGAAATGGGGGCTCGAGGCACAGCTCAGTGGATCGCATGCTTGCTTTTCAAATGGGAGGACCTGAGTTTGGGTCCCCAGCATCCCTGTAAAAATTCAGGCATGGCATGGGAGTCTGCAATCCCAGAGTCAGTGAGATGAGAAGAGGAGAGCAGAGGACTTGGAGCTCACGGGTCAGCTAGTCTGAACTATGGCCAACGGAAGGCTAACTTTCAAGCAAAAAAGTGAAAGATAAATAAAATGGAAAAAGGGCAATGGCGAGATGGCTCAGTGGGTTGATAAAGGTACTTATGATCAAACCTAATGATGTGAGCTCAGCCCCCAAGACCCACGTGGTATGAGAGAATCAACCCCCACAAGCTGTCCTCTGACTTCCATGCATATGATGTCCCCCAAAAGATACAAAAATGTTCAAATACACACACACACACACACACACACACACACACACACACACACACACAAATCAAAAGCTGGAAGGCACCTGAGGTCCAACCCCCAAGGTCCATCTGCGACCTCTATATCCGTATTTGAACATGTCTACCCCCGCGCACACACAACACATACAGAAGATAAAGAATATAAAGGTCCAGCACTTAGGAGCCGAAGGATCCAAGCCAACTATGCAGTACATAGGTCAGTTTCATCACTCTTGAAAAAGGCAGACGGGCATTAAGTAAACTGAGTCCCACACCCGAGCAGCTTGCCTACTTACTGTTTTTCAGGTGACCACTGAAGTCAAAGTGTCAGGTATTAGGCTTCACGAGGTCACTCTGGTATAAACTTCTTGAGAGAAACTTAAATAAAGGCCTCCCGAGGAGAGGAAAATGCATGCTTTCCCGGACAATCCTTTCCACATGTTCCTATGGATTTTTTTTGTTTAATTTTTTCATGCAATGTATTTTAACCATGATTTCGCCTTTCCTCCAAATCCTACCAGATCCTCCATTCCCCCTAGTCACCTAACTTCATAGTCTTTCTCCCTGTTTTGCTCCAATACCAGACACTAAGGAAGACATAAAAATACAAGACAGGGGCATTTTTAAAACGCCACCACATATCCTCCACGTTTGGGGATCCGCTTTTTCTCTGACCCTACAACCACCTCCTCCTTGCACTGTCTGCTTTGTGGGACAGATGTGTCACCCTCAGGTGGGACAGCCATGGGCTAACAATAAGAACAAATTAAATGATTCCTTCGCTCAGAGCTGAAACTCAAGCCTGGGAGGTGATAGCCCATCTGTGCACCGGGCCATCGCGCTGTCTTGCCAGCGCAGCCTTGCTTGGACTTTTTGCATAAACTCTGCTTGGTCTACCTTCCCAGCGCCCAGCACTGTACTCCAAGGCTCTGAGTTACTTCCTCATCTCTCGGGTGTCCCTGCCAAATTCACCCCACTGGCTACAGCTGGCTGCCTCACAGACTTCCCACACAGCCTTTTGAAAAGCTTCTGCCACTGCTGTAGCTTCTGCTTGACCTCCCCAGGGTGATAGGGCCTTCCGCTGGTCCACACATCTTGCACACAGCTTCTGAGACAGCAGCCAGCCTAACTGTGGCCATCACACCGAGGGTCCACATGCCAGGAGATGAGACACTAAGACTCCACCCCTGGAGCTGGCTCAGGTACCCATGAGTCACTAGCCCTGACCTGTGACCATGATGTCCCAGGGGAGAGTGGGAGGCCTAGAGAAGAAGTTCGATGCAGGGACACTAACCGCAGTGACTCACAGTTGGATCCCATGGGGAAGTTCCATCTCCAAATCCCTGGGATGACACTAGCCCCTGGCTGAGCTCACCCCTGCACTAAGGATGCCTGCTCCAGCTCCCAGCTTTCCCCTCTCAACCGCCTGCCTGGTGGAAGTTGTCATCTGAGTGGCAGCTCCCGCTCCCCCGCCCCTGCAACACATGTGACGGATGGAGCGGAGGAAAGGGCATGTCCTCCCAGGGTGTCAGATTGCTCACCAGTTACAACAGGTGTCCTCCTTCTGACACTCCACAGGAGCCTTGGGGGCCAGGAGGCAGTGATGCCACAGCTCTCTGAAAGGAAGTAGGCAGAGCGGCACTCTAATCCCGTAAGATTACTAAAACAACAGGGCAAGGCACTGGGCTGTGAGGTAGCCTCGGGAGTTGCCCAGAAATACACCTGACCCTCGTCTTGGCAGGAACACACAGGCCACAATTCCTCTCTTCTTCTCCAGGTATTTTCAAAAGAGCAACCATTTATAAGGCTTCGTCAGGATATGCATCTAGTTCTTCCTCCCTCCCCCCAAATAGACACCAGACTTCACTGCCTTGCAGGCTCAACTTCCATCACACAGTTGCTGAGCACCACCAAGGCCAATGCACAAGTGCACATTTTCAGAAAGCCCCTCTGTATCCAATGTTAACTTGGGGAGGGGGGCAGTGGCACCCTGAGCCTCTCTCGCCTTGATGGTTGTTGTAGCGTGATGGCTGATCCCATACCTCTCCACATCTGTCGAGTTGAACACTCTCAGAGGGAAGAGCAAGACATGGGGCTGCAAGACAAGGGCAGCCCTCCGAGATTTGAGGAGCCTACACGGGAGCACCCTCAGCATTGTTAGCTGCTCTGGGGCCTGATGGTGTCACTGTCAGGTGTCCCTCAGATGTCCCTAGCACGTATCCATGTCAGAACACATTCAGAACAAGAGAACAAAGGCATTTGGTCACTCTCCTTTTATTCATGTTTCTGTTTCCTTTGCCGACAGACCTGCAAGGGTGTGTGTGTGCGTGTGCGTGTGCGTGTGCGTGTGCGTGTGCGTGTGCGTGTGTGTGTGTGTGTGTGTGTGTGTGTTGGGGGTGATATTAAGTCCAGACCCCAATGCCAGAAATGATTCTGAAGTCAGCAGTTGTGGGAGCTCCCAAAGATGTGGCCATGGCTTTCCAGCTCATCAACATCATCACTACCACCTATGGAATACTCTGGCCTTTGGGTTGAGGAGGAAGCCTGAGGGCTGATAAAGGGTAGGAGTGTTTGCAGGAAGGCAGAACCCACCGTTTGCCTGGAAATCCCCTCAAGTCACTTATTAACCACCCCTAACCCCAACAGGCACACAGCCCTCCACTTACCAAGACAAGACAACAGCTTTTAAAAAAAAAATAAAATCTTTTAACAACAGTCACTTGGTACAAAGTCATGCTCTCATTAGGGAGCCCCCTGTCATCCAGGCACCTTCTCTGAGCTCCCTGGATCCCCATAGGAAAAGCTGGGAAACAGGATACATAGACCCAAGATGCCTTTCCTTCCACACCTATTGCCTATGGCCCTGAGTGGAGTCAGAAGCAGCATTGCAGGTGAATCCTGAAGGACCAGGTGAAGGAGCAGCCAGCCTCATGGGATGTGTGCTTATGGGCACACATGAAGGTGATAGTTACAGGTGGTGCAGGAGGAGAAGCCTGCCTCATGGGGCATGTATGTGTATGGGCACACATGAAAGTAATGGTCACGAGTGGTACAGGGCAGCCAGCCCCATGGGACATGTGTGCTTATGGGCACACATAAAGGTAATGGTCACTGATGGTGCAGGAGGGAAGGATACAGGGATGCACAGAGCAGGAAGAATCTTGTCTTATAGGTAAGACACAAAGCAGGGGACTAGGAAATGATGGGTCATGGGATAATGTGTCCAAGGAGACATGGATGTGGGGACAATAAATGGTTTCTTAAAGGCATCAAGTAACCCATGGAATATTGGGATTAAGAAAGAGGCTCAGGGAAGATGCAATCAGGATTGATTACTTTAGGAGGAGACACGGGAGTCCCCAGATTAGAGCACACCGTGGGTACTCCAGCTGGTTCTTCAAAACCCAAAGCCAGAGGAGGGACTGGGGAGAAGGGATGAGAAGGCTGGGGGATGAACTTTTTGCCAGGACTGTCAGGACTCTGCACACCAGCAGACTTTGGTCCTGCTTCCTTCAATCCCTGGTCTCCCAAGGAGCAAGACTTAGCACAACCACATTAAGGGAATTCATTTGCAATCGGATCTGTAACTGCCAAGATTAAAACAAGAAAAGGTGCTGCCACTTGTCAAACATGGCCTCTGTCCCAGGAACCAGGCAGAGCAGCACTCCATCCTCCTCTCCTGAGCCATCAGGTGTCAGCTCTGTTCCCACCCCCAGCGCTTCATTCCCCAGGCTCTGCAGGAGACACTGGAGTGATCTAGTGTCTCTTGTCAAAGCTGCCTGTATTCTAAGCTTCCCACTCAGGACCCACCACTGAGATTTATGGCCAGAATTGCTGTAACCACGTTGGATGGAAGAGCCTAGACAGTTACAGGCAAAGCCAGCTCTTGGATAAAGAGAGAGGCCATGTGTTCTACATCCAGCATTATTAGGACCAGACTTGGGTCGGCAGATTTCCAGAAAGCTCCGAGATCCCGTTTAATCCTGTGGGTAGTCTCTGTGCTCCTGAAAGGCAACAGGTGTGGTCCACCTGCCGCCTGTCTCCTGGGTGTGCGGGCTTGGAATCACTTGCCTGGTGCTTCTCCCAGCATACTGCAAGACTGTCCCTGCTCTGAACTCTGACAGCCAGCAAGAACTTGTGGGAAGGCAAAGGGGCTGTTCTATACTGCAAAAGGGCAGCATAGAAAAGCAAATGATATGGACGGACCTGACTTTGAGTCTTGACTTTCTCCCAAATTACCCACACTATCTCAGGCATATGACTATACCTCAATTTTCTTGTCTGGCTTTTGGGCATACTGTAACCTATCTGCTAGAGCTCCAGGAGGTGTGAGCAATTACACGAACCTGAGTGACAAGCAGGAGAGCCTGGAGCACAGCCTCGCCTGGATTAACTCCACGATATATTTATTTACAACTGTCTAATCCCACTCCCACAGCAAATGGCAAGACCCCTGCCTGCTGCCTGCGCTCTGGCTAGGCACCCAGACAGAGCGTTAGGGCCGTGTCTACATCCGGGGCCATACAAGGGAACACAACTCCACCTTCAAAGCGAATGAACAGAAAGGACACAGCTGCACGGAGACAGCCACTCACAGCTCACCTTTCTCTTGTCCTTGCTCCACCGTTGGCAGAAATCTCTGGTCTTACCTAAAACAAGAAGGGGAGGGTTAAATCTGTAAGCAGGACAACACTGGACACACCATCATCAGACTCGTCCTTGCTGGGGGTAGACCCTGAATGTCAGACCTTGGAGGGACATAGAGGATTAAGGGTTGCAGTTTCTATTCATTCAAGAGACAGGTTTTCACTATGCAGCCCAGACTGACCTTGGAACTCATGTACCGTTGCCTCAGCTTCCAAAGCGCTGACATTATAAGCATGAGCCACCTCATCTGGCTGACAGCTGCTGAGCATCCTTCAATATGCAGCGAAACCACATCTCAGAAATAATCCATGCAACTAGGGTCACGACAAACTCGAAGCTACTTTCAAAGAAATACATCTCTCAAAAAATAATAAACTAAACCTAGAATCAACTCAACATAAACAGACATTACAATGGATACTGATATTTTTTTTCAAGTTATTAACAATGGACATTGATAGCAAAATAATGGATGGTTGGAATGCTGAGCTGTTCTGGTTGGAGTGGGACCTCTCATGTGTGTGCTCATGTGTGTACCCATGTGTATTCATTCACACGTGTGCATATTCACGCCATATGCAGGTGCACATTTATGTTTCTATTTGTGTGCACACTCACGCTGTATGCCGTCACCCTCCCCACTACTCTCAACTCCCAGCTTTTTTTTTCTTTATGCAGATTTGGGGAATGGAACTCAGGTTCCCATGGTTTCCAAGGCAAGCGTTTTACCAAAGGGGCTGGTTTCCTCGTCCTCGCTTGCTCCTTTCACACAGCCTCCTATCCCATTATTTCTGCATGCTGAACCGACTGTACGTCTGAACTCATTCAATGGGGCAGTACGTTCGTACCGTCAGGCTCCACACCTGGCCTCCACCACACTCCCGTAAACACCAGTCCATAACCTCTAACTGCTATGCCTTCTGCACCTTGTGGGTTTCTGGGGTGTGAGCTAGCGCAGGTAATTCCTGAACAAATGGGCAGGTATCAGCCGAGTTGCTGTTGTTGTTGCTGTTAAAACAGATACTTAATCTTTAAATCCGGCCTCTGTTCAATCTCATTCAGACGCCAGGAAGAGTAGAATTTCAAACGGTGTTTAAAGATAATAGCCCCCATTCTAAGCCTCCCCACCATTAGGCTCGAAGAACTCACTCGAGACCCTTAGGTTGGCAAATGAAAACACAGAGAAGACAGACAAGAGGGGAAAAGAATACAGTCAGACTTGAAACGGAAAACGGGTAACCTTCACACACAAGAGAAAGGATTGTTTGGGTGGCTGAGCGCACATTCACATACCAGCACTCCGGGGTCCCTGAGTTCCTGAAGTCAGGGTGGGGCTGGCCCTCTGCAGGTAACCCCACCAGCCATTAGGTCAGATGCGGGAAGGGGGCCTCGTGCACCATAGGGCCTCTCCAGTGACATGTTTACAGGGCCTGCATCCCACTCTCATGCCCATGAACTTATACAAGGACCAGCCTCGGGCCTCAAATGCAATAGTCTCTGTGTTTTTGAGGATGCACGTGTGTATGTCTGTGTGGACATGGGGGCAGAGGCCAGAGATCAAACTCAGGTGTCATTCATCAGGAGCTATATACCTTATTTTTCAAGACAGGGTCTCTCACTGGGATCTGGGTCTTGGGACCTGGTATCTAGAGCAAGCTTGCTGGACAGTGACTCTACCTTCCCTGGCACTGGGTTTATAAATGCTTTGTACATGGGTGGTGGTGCTGGGGATTGAATTTAGATCCTGAGGCTTACGCCTGAGCTATCATCCCAGCCTCCTGCATTGGTTCCTGACTGCGGGGCAAACCAAATTGACCACTTATGCCCAGAAGAACTGTGTTATACCTGGAACCTCACTGGCCAACTGAGAGAAGGAGAAAACTCAATCCCAGAGAGCAGACAAAACGGCAGGCTACTTTCCATCTCCATCCCTGAATCTCGAACAGATTCCCATTCCAGTTTTCTACAAAGTGGCTGCTCATCCATCTATCCTCAGTTTATTACTGGGTCGAACACACCCTATAAACTCATTCAAGATAGACCCTGGATGAATGGAGACCCTTTTGGCTTTGCCCCTCCTTCTGGGAGGGAGCTGAATTTATTTTGGTTGGTTGGTTTTTTTGTTTTGTTTGTTTTTGTTTTGTTTTTGCTTTTCCAGACAGTTTCTCTGTGTAGTTTTGGTGCCTGTCCTGGAACTAGCTCTTGTAGACCAGGCTGGCCTCGAACTCAGAGATTTGCCTGCCTCTGCCTCCTGAGTGCTGGGATTAAAGGACTGCACCACGATCGCCTGGCTTTGAATTGATTTTAAAATGAGGCCATCTTAAGTCCTCACACTACCCCATGAAGTCTCACTTCAGCTAAGTTAGTAGAGAGGGCAGTGGTCAGAAGCCTGGGCTGGGGTCTTCTTGAACTTAGAGAGTTAGGGAGCGCCATGAAGAGGGGAATGAGGGGTTCTGGAACCATCCCCCTCTTTCTAGGTTTCTGTAAAATGCTAAGACCTAATCCCATGCCAGTGGTCCTGACTGGTCTCCAGTGAGACCTGGGCACTTGGAGGAAACCTCCTCAGATGCCCTGAGGAATTCTGAGGCTGTGGCTCAAACTGAATTCATGGTGTAGAGAAGAAAACCTGAGAAAGCTACATTTACATTTTTATCTTTGTGTGTGTGATGTGTGTGCTTGTGAGTGCTGGTGCGCATGTGCCATGATGTGCATGCCAAGCCATGCTTACAGAGGTTGGAGTACAACTTCAAGCATGGCTCCTGGCCTGCCACCTTGTTTGAGACAGGGTCCCTCACTGCTCACCTGCTATGGACACCAGGCTAGCCGAGGCATGAGCTTTCGAGAATTCTCCACTCACTAGAGTTCTGGGAATGCAGAGGCCTACACTACTGCACCTGGCTTTTATATGGGTTCTGGGAATTTAAATTCAAGTCCTTGTGTTTGTGTGACAAATCCTTTACCCACTGGACAACATCACAGCCTAGAATCTGCATTTTTAATGTGTTCCCAGGGAAACCCAAGGCTGGGAATCCTTAATACACAATGAGTAAGTAGCTTGAGCTCAAAGACACCCCTCTTCCATCCTCCCACACCCCCAGGAACTCAGGCAAGCCACCCACAACCTCTCTCAGCCGCAGCTCCCCTTCTGGGGACCGTGGAGTACGAGGCATGCGGGAAGCTTGGGCTCAGAGCCCGAGAGACCGTGTCTGGGCAGCTGTGCATCTCAAGAGATTTCTGCATTCCACTAGTCATTTGTTTCATTCTGTTCTCTGAAGAGGCGTGGCCACCTGAACCTCCCAGAGAGAGAGCCCGACTACCCAGGGATACTAAGTCTGTTCCTGGCACACTGGCTGGAATGTCTCCTAGGAGCTCGGCTGAGCTTTGCCCACACCTCCCGCTATGCCAGTAGGGCCCTTTCTGCCCTCTACTGTGGAGGACAATTGGCAGGGGCTGAAAGGAACACCTTCCGAAGCAGGCCAACTAGCAGCACACACCTGACCAGATCTCACCACGCCGTTGAACCCAAATCAGCTCCTTCGTGATCCCTTCACATGCTTGAACCGCATATCCCATGCTTGTGACTTTTTACTACAATAAATAAATATTCCATGGGAGTGACTTCTGCAAAATAGGCCAAGAAGCTCTCTGGAGGCCACCGTCTTGGGTCCCATTTCCAGAACCATCCCCAAGGCCACCACATCCACCGTGCTACAATTACATTTACGGGCCCACAGAGATGTTCTCATGTCTTTCCAAACCAGAGCCAGTGATGTCCATAGTAATGACAGTCACAGTAATGTTTAGGTAACGGATCCGGCCTGGGTACTAATCATCCTTATACCATCGCAGCCATAAAACTTTAATTTTAATGTTTTTATGGTGGAAGGGAACAATGAAATCATAAGAGCATGACCATCACAATGTGCTCCGGAAGAGATGTGTTCATTGCAGTCTCCAAACTGGGTGGGCTTTGCTGAGAACCCTTGTTGAAGGCTCCATTGTTGCTTCATAGAAGGATCTTTCTGGAAACGCCCACTCCGGCCAGATACCTGGCCCCTACCATAACCTTGCATGGGGTTCACCTTTTCCCCTGTAGTTCCACTTAAACTCCCCCTTGTTTTATCATGGGAAAGTCTCCCCCCCCTGGGGGAGGGCTTTGAACACTGTTGGGTCTGTCTGATTACAGACAGAGACCACAGTAGCTCCCACCCCCACCTGTATGTGGAATGCTCAAGCCTGGCAGGAGGGACTTCTAAAGTCCAAACATAGACAGGTACTCAGCCCCTGGAGCACAAACACCCAGCATACATCACACTCGGGTCTATAAAAGATAATTATACGATCTGATCTGGCAAATTAGTGTTCAGAACTCTCTAATTCTCACAATGAATTCGAGGGTTGGATCAACAGGAAGAATTAACCTGGATCTTTATTGGGATTCGCCCCTGGGTCAGGATTAGGGTTCATTTATCTCTTTTATTTTCCTACCGAGGGAAAGTAGAAAGGCCTCCTCTCTTGCCCGCCCTCCCTACACTGGCTAGGCCTGGCTTTCAGACAAGCCAGCTGCCTAGAGATCTTTCCCACGACCTGCCCAGTCCAGCACACCCAAATAGAGCAGCCTTCAGAAGAGAAGCAGCGATACAGAGATGGGTAAGAAGGTATAGGATTTTTTACAAGGAAGAAAAGTTAGGGCATCCCAAATAAAGGGTTAATTTACATAAACACAGCCCAAGATCAACAATGAACTGACCTTCCCAGGGAGCCATTTACCTCCTATTTATTACGACCAACTCTGGAAAGTCTACTTGGAGAGCACACATATGCACTCCTCTAGGGACCTCTACCACCTCAGGAGAGGTCATTAATAGGAGCCGGTACCCAAGTCCTTACTCATCAGATAGCTAGATCACTGAGGAACTGGTACCCAGATACATAGGCATGTTGAATCCAAGGGATGATTGCCCTTCATCTTACAAGAACAAGCATTGTGATTGTGGTGTGTGTGTGTGTGTGTGTGTGTGTGTGTGTGTGTGTGTGTGTTGTGAGTGTATTTCTGGGGGTCCCTCTTAGGGAAGATAATTTCCTAGTCGAACTCTTCAGTCAACCCAGGTATGACATGCCCAGAGCTTCAAAGACAAGGCCCTGGTCAGTGGGAAAGAATTTACACCTATGCTCTAGTTGTCTATCTGTGGAAGACTGATAGAAAACTAAGGTTGTAGTATATGCAGGGGCAGGGACAATCTTCTCTACCTTTAATGCCTACAAGTCCACCTATGAAACTAGTTCCGGGTGCCTCTATCAGGCTGGCTTGGCTAAAAGAACAGGGTGCCTTTGGTGGTGGTTTGAAAGAAAATGGCCCCCCAAGGGATTGGTACTAGTAGGAGATATGGCTTTGTTGGAATAGGTGTGGCCTTGTTGGAGGAAGTGTGTCTTCTGTGAAGGTGGGCTTTGGAGTCTCTATTTGCTCAAGCTATGTTCGGTGTGGTAGACAGTTCACTTCCTGTTGCCTGTAGATCACACAATGTAGAACTCCCTGCTCCTTCTCCAGCACCATGTCTGCCTGTATGTCACCATATTCCACCATGATGATAATGAACTAAACCTCTGAACGGTAAGCCAATTAAATGCTATTCCTTTATAAGAGTTTCCATAGTCATGGTGTCTCTTCACAGCAACAGAAACCATAACTAAGACATATTTCCAAGTTCTCATGGGGAGAGGATGGCAATTTGCTCTTCACAATGGCACAGGAACAAAGCATTCCATTTTTGGAGCAGGGTTTACTGTATGTGGTCAACCTCACCTACCTAAAATACACATTCATTGGTACTGTGGTGCACGTGTGAGTGTGCGTGTATCTGAGGTACAGCAATGTACAATGTTCTTTCACGTGCTTGGGCCAGGAGGAGTGTCCCATTCAAGAGTGTTGAAAAGGAAGACAAGGATGTACAAAGGTAGTGTCAGCAGATTACCGTCATTCTAGGTTTCTAGGAAAATCTCAGACAACTCCAATTCCACAATGGTGGAGGCAAACGTGTACTCTTTCAGAAAGAGATAACAATCCCTGCTTGGAACCAAAGAGATTGTGGGGTGTTAGGAGGGTGAGGGAGGCAGCCAGTCAGTGACACAGCTCTATCATAAAGCGACATTTCAGGGTCTAAGTGGAGGGCATGCAGGTGCACAAGGAGACAAAGGCAGTGAAGACACAGGGGAAGCTCCATGTGCTACCAACTCATTAGTCTTGGTACACATGCATGAACCCTGGGGGCAGAGAGCTTCAGGACAAAATCTGAACTTGACCACCAGCTAGCTGAATCACTGTAGGTATCTCCGATGCATCGTTATCTCAACCAAAGCACAGGGACATGGATGTTAGCCTCCCTGCCTCCGTAAGCCCTCCACAACCTTAACTCCTCATTCTTTTCTTCTTTTATCCTGGCAGTGCTAGGGGTTGAACCTAGGGCCTCATGCATACTAGGGAAGAACTCTACCACTAAGCTACAGCCCCGGGCCCCATAAGTGTTATTTTCTATTTGAAGATGTGAGATGAGATCATGCTTGTTTCTCTATTGTAGTAATTAAATATAATCAACATTTTTGCATACCTCCTGGCCCATAGTAAGTAATCAGTAAGTGCTATCTGTTTCTATTACTACAAGTACCTCAGAAATACACAGATTATGAAAATGCTGAATGAGAAAACAAAAGGTCCCCATGTTTGTCTCTGGGTGTTAAACTGATGGCTGACTTGTCTTCTCATTTCCCTGTGTCTAAACTGAATGGACATTGTGAAGAAAAACAAATCCTATTACAACATTAAAAAATAAAATAAAAATTATGGTTTGTTCCAGACTGGAAATAAAATAGTAAACATACTTTTTTTTTTAAGTATAAAATAGAAGTTTCAAGATTGCTGGAAATCAGAAATAGAGCAGAAAGTAGGGTCAGGAGGCTGCAAGTTGGAGTCAGGTTTGTTATGGCAAGGGCTCCCTACTGTTGGGCCTGTAGCATGGCCCAGCAAGAGACGAGAAGTCAGTGGACCTGGTGGCAGGTGCCATCTGACATCTCAGAGGCAGTTAGGATTATAGACTCAGAGGCAGCAGTCTGCCTTGGCTTGAACAACTGAGAGTTCTAACCTAGCGGACACCCCACAAGGTAGAAACAACCTGCTCTGTGGCATTTTCCAAATTCCTGTGCCATGACAGAAGGCCCTAGTGATGCCTGTGTTTCGGTTCAGAACCTACAACACACATACTTCCCTGTGTCTGTCACACAGCCCTGGCTCTCAGCAGAGGACATGCTCCTGAGACGGACAGTGGCCAAGACCCTGACAGGAAGAATGAGAGAGAGGCCTGCCACCCACACAAACACACAACAGATAGGTCTAAGATGGAAAGCCAAGGTCTTGAGTTTTCTGCCAACTCTACAGGTCACTGAGGGCCAAGCAGCGGATGATGAGGGGGGCTTTCTTGGGACCCCAACTCTGAAGCCCCATGCCCTCTATCACAGGTTGGGGCTTTTTCTTTCTCCCTTTCCTCAGGATGCCCTGAATTCCTGCTCCTAGTCTCTTTCCTAAGCTTCGGGTTGCCTTCTGCCCACAGAGAAGGTGACTGCCATGATCTCAGATTCACCACACCCAAACGCATCACCTAAAGTCATTTCATCGTCTGATGGGAAGCCCTCTTCTAACGTCAAATTAAATCACCTCACTGTGTCTGGTGACTTCTGCTCATTCTCAAGACGAATCTTTTTTTATGTTCCCATGGCCATCCCAACAGTATAGGCTCTTGTCAACCCTCAGGTATGGAGCATTTCCATAATAATAATGTCATTTATTGAGTGTTTACTATGCCTTGGCCCTTTGTAAATAGTCTTCAGTGCCACTAACAATTCACTCCTTCTTTCTTCTGCCCTCTCCTCCACTTATTTTTTCCTTCCACATCCCCTGACAGGCTTTCATGTAACCCAGCACGTGACTGTTCGTCAGAGGGAGCACCGGTAATGTTCCACCACATCCCAAGGTAATGGCTGAGCCCTCTCTCCTGTCATGTCGGATTTGCTGCTTCCTGTGGCCCACGTGTCCCTCGGGTTTTCCCTGCCTGCCTCCATCCACAGTCACACAAACTGTGGCCTGACTTTGCTCCCCTCATTAGAACTCCCTTGAACAGCCTTGGACTTGGGTGTAAAGAGAGAGTCCAACATTCTGTGCAAAGAATAAAAGCATAAAAATAAAAACCCGAAAACAGCCAAAGTTTAAAAGACCATGGCATTTTCTCCTTTCAAACTATATTTGTGTCCTAAGAGACACCCAGCGAAGACAGTGCCCGTATCCAGCAGCTGTACAGAGGCCGGGAGTCCCTGGGCAGGCTTGTGATGTCACTGTGGCTGCAGGCTGCTCCCAGTTCCCTAAAGGCCATGAACCACAGAAGGCATCCGAGGTCCAGGTCCACCAGCCTGGTGCCAACACAGAGCCCCCGTGTCTGGGTTTTACCACGTTTAAATGGAAAATAAAACATTCAACTCAAAAACACTTTCCAGTGATATTTTAAGGGAAAATGAGATCACAGAAAATCAGGGAGGTATATTTGAACAGTGTGACCCTAAGCAACACGCACACACACACACACACACACACACTCCCTGAGAGGCTTGTTCACTACATAGGGTGAGCGAAAACACGAGGTGATCTTAACTTGAACACGCCCTTGGCAGTAGAAACCCTTCTAGGGATGCTACAGGAACCGTGCCGTCCTTAGACAGAACCTAACCTCTCTGATCAGCAAACTCTACGGGTCCCCAAGGCCCCCAACAGCTGCCAAGGTCCCCTAGCAAGCCAGATCAACATCTGCCTCAGCCAGAGATATCCAAACCCAGCTCTCCAAGGCATGGGTCGTTATTCAGTTAGCTCACAGTATTAATTTTAAAAGCTTCAGCCAGGCAAATTCACAGGCTTTTATAAAGCCGTCTGGGTGATTGCCTTTCCATGCTGCAAGCTTTCCCAAGTGACTGACAGGCTGTCATTTCAAGATGTCATGGGTTTCGTTTTAATCAAGGAGGGGGAACCGCCGGCATAGGTCCCTGGTTCCTTTTGCAAGTGTCTTGATTTGATTGGCAAATTCCAACTTCACGGCTGTACGGTGAGGCTGAGGACAGAGGCAGCTCCCATGCCCCTGAGTTGCTATCTAGGTGAGTGCATAGAGAAGGCACGCAATGCTAGGCCAGAGCCGTTCTGCTACCTGTCAGTCCACCATGTTTCCTGGACTCAAGTGACCTCATAATCATTTCTCCAGGTATACATAGTACCCGACTGACGAGTCTCCACAATGGACCCCAAAGTGTCTGGTGGAGTCAAGACTCAGGATCGAGGTAGATGAAGCCTCCCGTGGCTCTCAAGCTTACTCATGCTTGGTTTTGTTATGACGAGTTCTAACTATTTAGTCCAGGCTGGCCTCACACTCAGGACCATCCCGCTTCAGCGTCCCAAGCCTGGGATCACATGCATATGCCACTGCACTCAACTCAGACTCGTTATGAAAAAGAACACATCAGCGTCTGGCTGCACTAGGAGTCTGAACCCCACCCGTGACATCTGGAAGCCTGAGGGAAAGGCTTCAGCATCCCCACACTTCCTGGTCCTCGTCCATCACAAATGCTCACCAAAGTATCTCCTATGTTTACATCTGTCTTGAGGTTCCAATCATTACTTGTAAAACACTTAAGATAGTATGGGATGGGTCATCAATGCAGAAGGAACTGGGCTGTAGCTGAAAAGTTGGGGTGTACTTCAAAGTTCAACTCAGAGTGCTCCAGGCTCCCTCCAGTCCCCACCAGTGCCCAGGGACTGGGAGATGATGATGGCCCAGCCATAGGAGGCCTGAGGTTTGCATGTATATACCCTTACCACTCTGCATATAGTCCAACCACACTGCCACCCACCAGCCCGATTAGCACAACTCTCAGAGGCCACATGTCTCTCTGGGGGAAGGAATTTTCTTAAAGAAATTGATCACAACGGTTGGGGTATAACTCCATAGTAGGTCAGTTACCCAAAGGTGTGAAACTCAGCAGCAGCGATGAGAGGGAAGGAAAGAGCGAAGGAGGCAGGAAGCAGGGAAGGCAGGGAAACAAGAAGGGAGGGATGGAGGGGAGAGAAAAAGAAACCACAAAGCCTTCAAGCAAACTTCAAATGACACCAAGCAAGGTATGGGCATGCAAAACCTTTATCCGAAATCGCCTCCAGACCACAGAGACGCTTTGGTGTTGACCGAGCACCTATTCTAGGCCAGGCATTAAACCAGGCTCCAGAAATTTGGAGAAGGCAGGTCCCAGGATACCCAAGGTCAAACATTCAGGAAGAATGATGACATACAAGCAGTCACCGGACAGCGTGGGGGATGACTCAGCGGGAAAGGTGTTTGCCACACACACCTGGCCACCTCACTTCTAGCCCCAGAACTCACATGAAGATGAAAGGAGAGAATCAAGTCCACAAAGTTGTCCTTTGACCACTGCGACCACCACTGGAACACAGCGGCACATATGTCCCCCAAATCATGCATACAATAAAACAATTAAATAACCAGTCTGCCTGGCATGATGGCACATACCTTGTCACCATTGCATGCCCAGTTGAGCCAGTCTAGAATGCAGAATAAGGCTCTGTTTCATAAATCTAAGAACTGAGGACATGGCTCAGGGGTAGAACATTTTCCTAACAGGCACAATGTTCTGGGTTCCACCGACAAGAACAGCCAATGTTCATACTATGTGACATGGATTATAATGGGTTACATAAGTGTATATGTATATGTATTGCATGTAACATTACCTAGCATATAGCATGTCCATTGTGCAGATGTGGCTTGGGGACAATGTGGGGACTGACTGACTGGTATGGAAGAGACAGTTACCAGGCTCTTTATCTCACGGCTAAGTTGGCTGTCAGGCCTATCCAGTTGGGAAGAGCTTTCTAGCTATACCACCGTAGGCACCAGGCATCCAGCTAGCAGATGGTCAACTGACTACAAAAAAGAGAATGAGAGGAACATAACAGAGAAGTAAAGGATGCTGGGAGAGGAGCCAAACAAGGGAGGGAGAGGCACCCAGGGGGAGCCAGGGGCAGCACCATGGGCACCTGCATTCATGCAGCTTTATTGGCTCCATCAGCTGAATCTGGACCATCGCTCCTCATCCTTCCTGTCTCCCCTGGGGTATCTAGTGACACCTGAGAACTAAGTTGGGAGGTAGTGATGAGGTGAGGTGGGAGATCTGTGATTTCAGAGGGAAGGCCAGCAGAGAGCCGAAAAGGTGGATCTTTTAGCAGCGGAAGCCATGGTCAGCAATGGCTACAGGGTTATTAGAAAACCCTAAAGGGAAAGATGCTATTTAGCCAGGAGTGGACATGCAAGTATTGAAAATACTAAACTGAAATCAGAAGTCCCTTCTCATGACACTCTTCTTTGTGATTTTTTTTTCTTTTTTTACAGGCTTGTGTTATAACCAGGAACTCAAGCTGAATGGTTGGCAAAATCCAATATTATGTGATCCAGAGAAAGAGACGAGAACCAGAGGCTGCCCTCCAGCACTGTGCAGGAGACGAGAACACCTCTCCGTGCTTCTATGGGGAGCACCGTGCTGTTCTGTTGTGGCTTAAATATAGCTACGTTAGAGGAGAGTCACCCCAGTAAGAGCTAAGAGCCTCTCCCTAGGGCAGGTCTTTCAGCTCAAACACTGCTGCCGTTTGGGGTCGGACCCTGTGGAGACTGCTCTGTGCATGCAAGAGTGGTAGTGACATCCTTAGCCTCTAGGTACTAGAAGCCAGGAGCATCCCTCAGGACTGACAGTTGTCCCTTGGCAAATGTCCCCTCCCTACTGGCCTACAGTCAGCCCTGCCACTGCCTGACAATGGGATCTCAATTATTGGGACTTTGACCTCAAGAAGACCTTACATTCTCACCCATCCAATGAGGACGTTGGATTGGATTGGCGCTCCCCTAAAAAAGGGTGCCTCGTGGTGCCTGAAATAAGTATTCTACATGGTTAGAAATGACATCGAGTGCCATGGAGCCACATTGGAATGATTTTCTTCTCTTCTCTAGACTCTTTCATCCCTGGTTACCTCAGGAAAAAAAAATTCTATCTGCTATCAAGACATTCTTAACGACTCTTCCATCTGGCTTGGAAAGGGAGAGAAAAAGAGAGAGAGGGGGAGAGGGAGGAGAGAGAGAGAGCAAGCGCACTTCTCAGCTTTGGAAAAGCCACAGATTCTAATGTTTTATGATTTCATCATATCCTGTATGTCCTGCAATGCTGGACTCACTCCAGATGATGATCCTGCCCTGCCTCCTCATGCACAGTTTTAACATAAAAACTGTGGAACCATGCAGGAGAAACGTTCTGAAATCATGTGCTGGTCGCTAAGGCACTGGTCTAGGAAGCACTGGGAAGGTGCATCTGCTCTTCCCCATAAATTAATAACTTCCTCCTGGACACATGATAGGATTCTACTCAAGGACCTCGCCTTGATGGGATATTAACTGGGAGAACTTCAATCTGAGTCCCATCTATGCTTTCGTTGTGGAGGTTGGTCGTTTTATCATTTGTTGTGGAGTGAACTGCATCCAGTCACATAACGATATGGTGGAAGTCCCTCTGCTCCTGAGAATGTGGCCTTATTTGGAAAAAGAGTCACTGCAGATGTCACTAGTCATGATGAAGTCACACTAAGGTAAGGCGGCATTGGAATTCAGTATGGCTGGTGTCTGCGTTAAAGGGGAAAGAAGAACACAGACATATATAGATCGAATATTATAAGACAATGAAGTCAGAAATTAGGGCAATGAATCTCCATTCCAGGAAGTGCCAAAGACTACCAGAAATCCACCAGAAACTGGAGGAATGTGGTGGACAGTCTGCAGGACAGCTTTTTTTTTTCTTTTTTCTTTTTTTTTTTTTTTTTGCGCTCAAGAACATTTTTTTTATTAAATTTTATTATTCAATTAAGGATCTCCGCCTCTCCCCCCCCCCCCGCCACCGCCTCCCATCTCCCTCCCCCTCCCCCGATCAAGTCCCTCTCCCTCATCAGCTTGAAGAGCAATCAGAGTTCCCTGACCTGTGGGAAGTCCAAGGACCGCCCACCTCCATCCAGGTTTAGTAAGTTGAGCATCCAAACTGCCTAGGCTCCCCCAAAGCCAGTATGTGCAGTAGGATCAAAAACCCGCCATTGTTTGCATTGCAGGACAGCTTTGTTGATATCATGGGCTCCAAGAGCTGGGATCTACTGGTAGTTGCTAAGCCACTCTGACTCGGATACATTTTCAGTCCATCAACCCCTGTAGGGCTATTATCACACCACAGGGCATGTTAGCTCACTAGTCATTGACAATGAGAGAAAGTGTAGCTGTATTTTATATTCCCAAATCTCTGCCCAGACAGGACACAGACATACTTGCTTAAACATTTATTTAGAGACAGGCATTCATAGCAAAAGAAAGACAGAAAACCTTCTGCACCTTTTGGTTTGTTTGCGGGTTTGTTTGTTTGTTTTGGGGTTGGTCGGTTAGTTGGTTGGCTTTGAGACAGGATCTCATGTAGCCCAGGCTGGCTTCGAACCTGCTATGCAGCCGAGGATGACCCTGATCTTTTGTTCTCTCTGCTTCCACTTTCTCAGTGTTGGGATCACAGGCATGTGCCACTGTGCCTGTTTTTATGCAGTGTTGGAGACAGAGTCCAGTGTCACGCTCTCCCAGGTGAGCTAAACACCAGTCTGCCTCCATGTCCTTTGTGATCACACTTACGTCTTCATAAATGGCATAGACCAGATTTGGTGATGACTCTTCTCCTGTTATGTACAGTCCGTGCATCCAGAGAGCTTAACTTTGGCATAAAGGACCGTCCCAGCGTGGAAACAGAGGCAGGCCTAGAATGGAGGTCCTCAAGCCTTGGTGTTAGCGACGTGACTTCAATGTCTTCAGGACTTGTACTTTTTCCTCCACAATGCCCCAGCTCTCCCAGCAGATATCCACAGCAACTGCGCCATTTAACCAGAAGCTTTGGGGAATACTCCAAAATTCCAAACATCTACGCAGACTCTCAGCTTCGAGCGATGCTACAAAATACACAGGCTCCCTGAGCCCTCCTGCAGAAAGTACCAAGTGGATGCAGTCCTGAGATGAGCAGGCTTGTGGGGAGCAGGCCACCAAGTCACACAGCCATCAGTAGGAGGGACTGAGGTGTCATCCTATCCCAACGCCTAATCAGAACCCGGCACTTGTAAAGATGACAGTCTTTCTAAGAAAAACATCTCTGGGATGGCTCATTCCTGCTGTCACAAGAACTAATACACAGGCTGTGGGCCAGTGTGCACACCTTCTCTCCAGCCAACAGGAACACACCAGCCTCCCAAATCCCACAGTTCTGACTACCAGCACATTGCAGGATCAATAACCAGGCTTAAATATGGTCACACTGATGCCTTGTCTTCAGGTGGAAGCAGCCGAGTATCAGGAGTCCACAGGGACACTGCAATCCAGAATACACACTGGCCATCAACATCAGTACAACCCCACCCAGCTCTCTCTCAGAGCTACCAGCTCAGCACTGACTGGGCACATCCAGCGTATCAGAGGCCCAGGCTTGCTTGTGATCAAGTCTCTACACACGTGTGTGTCACTCGGGAACACAGGTCCTGAACAAACACAAGGGTCCTACGCTGAGTCCTAAAGTTTCCGCAAAGATGAAAGATATGGAGGCGGGAAGAATGTTGCAGGGATAATATGACTCCTCGAAAGAGAGACCGCAGTTAGCTTAATCATGTACACAGATTAACACTGGGAACTGCCTGCTGGCTGGACTCCATGTATAAACCAATCGTGTGGACCCAGCTTCAAGGCTTACTCTGTAGATCATAGAAAATCTGGGAAAAGTGTGTGGCGGGGGGAGCCTAACCTAAACATGAGACAGCATGAGACCCATGAGGACACAAGGCTGTTGAATGCTGATTTTCTTCATCAGGCAAGGAAAGAGACGTAGAGCCCCATCGACACCTGCCCACCTCTGGCAGCCACCACTGAGCGTACAGAACTGGTTCTAGAACAGCGATTCTCTACCTGTGGGTTCAATCCCTCCAGCTCACCTATCAGATATCCTGCATATCAGATAGCTACATTACCATTCATAACAGTAGAAAAATTACAGTTATGAAGAAGCAATGAAATGATTTTATGGTTGGGGGTCACCATAACATGAGGATCTGTGTGAAAGAGTTACAGCATCAGGAAGGTTGAGAACCACTGATCTAGAGGACAGGAGCCCAGTCCTGAGTTGCCACCTTCTCAGCTGCCCATCCTATCGTGGCCCAGTGCATTCTGGGCAGGTACTGATGGAAGCCTCCTGCATGGTCACTCAACATTTTATCACAATGAGAGCCATTCGAAAATAAATAAAATGGGCCAGGCGGTGGTAGCACATGCCTTTAATCCTAGCACTTGGGAGGCAGAGGCAAGCAGATCTCTGTGAGTTCGAGACCAGGTCTACAAGAGCTAGTTCCATTACAGCTAGGGCTGTTACATGGAGAAACCTGTCTCAAAATAAAAACAAACAAACAAAATGAAGACTCTCTGTTTCCTTACCCCTGGTTGGGGTAACTTCCCTAAGGCAACCTTGGAAAATCCCTAGGCTGCTCGGTCCCCAGTGCAAAGTCCACTTCTACCCCGCCCTACCCACCAACGGAAAAGTACTGGCCTGTCAGAGGCTGGGTTTCATCCAGGGGTCTCTGCTGGGGGACATATCTCCGCCTCCCACCCACAGCCCACAGGGAAATCCCACCCAGCCGGGTTAAGCTCCAGTTCTCCTCTCTGGCCCAATTTGTCTCACACCCTTCAACAACCAAGCCCAAATAACCGAGCAGTCGAGGGTGGCCGCGGGCCAGGAAAACGGCCCCAAAAATCAAGGATTTCTTCAGATCCAAGGGCTTGAAGATTGGCTGGGACATGGCAGAAAATGAAACATGAAGTCGATGGAGGTGGGAGCAGGAACCGCAGCTGAGGGGGAAGGCACATGGGTCGCATCCCCGTTTGGATGGGGTTGCCCTTCCAGTGGATGGGGATGCTCTGGCAAAGGTGGGCAGAGGTGAGCTGCAACAGAGCCAGAAGTGCATACTAAGACCTCACACTTCTTCTTTACATGACACGATATGCCACACCTGACTGGCCAGGGCACACCTGGATGCTGGAGCCAGCCAAGCTTCCCGACAGTTACTCACTGTTCCCTGCGCGGAGAGACCTGGCAGCCAGTCTCCTCACAGATGGGGGTTTTTCTCTTCTTTGGTGGGCCACACCTTCTCCAGGCACACACTCCCTCTGTCTAAGCTTTGCATCCAGGCCCCAGGCTCTCACCGCAAAAAGTGCCCGTCTCTTTGGCGGGCTCACCTCAGACGTGAGGTCTCATAGAGCCAAACCACGCACTCAAAGGACATCCTGGCACTTTTCTCTGCAGTGGAGGGTCCGTGGCTGGCAGCCACAAACAGCATGTCCTTCCCCTACACTCACCCCCTTGGTTCCTGACATCCTCCGGGGAGAGTGGGGAATCCACAGGGGGAAGCTACTGACTTGTCTGGGGTGCTTCTATTAGAACCAAGGCCAGCTGGTCAAAGCCGAGTTCTCGAATGTGGAACTTTGGGTGTCCATCCATGCTGAGGGGCTGATCGTGCCCTCAATAAGAATTTGAGAAATTATGAAGTTCTTTCTCCATGGAGAAAGAAGACTACTTCCTCTCCCAAACACTCCAGAGCAAGCAATGGGAGGAAGGTCCCACCTTACCTGCGAGGACTTCTAATTGGAAAAAAAAAAATTAAAATAAAATTTTAGTCACACAAAACCTGGTTGTGAAAGGAAAAGAAAATGCCAGCCCTGTTGGACAGACATCAGATTTATGACCATTTTTTAAGCCTCAAGTACGTCACAAGAATTGGCCCACCCACTGCACTGCCCCAACGGTAAACACGGCTAGGTGCCCATCCCTGCTCTCCCCCATGAGACACAGGGCCCTCTGCTTCTGAACAGCCTTTTTCTCCCTTCCTTGGCCTCTGGTGGGTTAAAAAAGATGCCTGGCTGTATATATATGGAGAACACTCCATGGAACTTTCTGGACTCGACCTCCAAGACAAACATGGTCTGCTCACGCCTTTGCCGTCTGCAGGCAGGCCACAGATGCTAAGAAGCAAGCCTGGGGTTTACGGTCTGCCCACGGAACTCCCCTTCCGTGTCACGCTGGACAAGTCACAGGGCCTCGTCTTTCCCTCCCTTCCCTCAACGTACAAACTCAGTAAACTGTTGCAAGGTGTGGGAATAAATTCATAAATGCTGGCCTCCAGATGCGGCTGGAAATGAAAGTAAACACCGGGCATGAGCCACGGTGCCTCAGGTCTGTACTCTGGGAGGCTGAGTTTGCAAAAACCAGGACAGAAGAGGACTCCCTTGCCCTTGGCAAGGAGACACCAGAAGACAGTTTTCCTGAAGCAGGGTTGCTATTTGCCACCAGGAAGAGCTGCCCAGGTCCCTGGAATATCAAGGATTAAAATCCTGGCACAGATGGGCTAGGGCACAGCTGAGTGTAAAATCCTGATTTCCACTGTCAGCACCAAAACAAAAAAAGACAAAATAATAATAAAAAAAAAGATTCCAGATGTTCGTTGTATGTATCTAGTGTTCAAATGTGCTTATGGTATGTGAATGAGTGATATACTTTCTAAGGGAATATCAGACAGTTTTGAATATTAATGACGGGATATTTCCAGATAAATTATTCCTATTTTTATAAGGATGCTTAACTAGATTTGGGACTAAAACTAGGAAATAAATTTCCTTTTAATGATATGTTTAAAAGGAGCAAAATAAGCTAAAACAAACAAGAGCATGAGTTTAGATGTAAATATGCCAATTCATTCAGGATATCCCCTAACCAAGCTCACAGACTATTTTGAAATTTAATTATCTGGAACTGGTTAAATGTTACCCTGATCTTGGAAAAAAATGAATCAATAAAATATAAAGAATCCGGGGCAGAAATTTAGATACTATTTATAACCCAGTGTCCCCTGGTCAGGTAAGAGACACTGTACACGTCCAAAATCCTGTTAGAAAGTAGAGAGCATTGGAAACGTCCTATCAGGAGGCCTAGATGCCTGGGTCTATTTACATGGAAAGAGGAGACAGAAGGTTGTTCAGGAAGGAAAGCAAAGAGTCAAGGGAAAACTGATAGTCTATTCTAAACAGGAACCGGTAGGTTTTATTTGATTTTATAGGTCAAAAGATGTGTGGGACTTTCAAACCTCAAGTCCAGCTTAGCTATTCAGAATGGGGTCCAGAGGCACCCAGAAATCCTGCCATCTGAGAAATGTGTAACATGTGAGAAGCTGTCATTTCTTATGACCCTTGATTAGCAGAACGGGAGTGGGGAGAGCAGGGGATTGAGAGAGCACGCATGTGTTAGGCATAGCATTTGACTGCAGCAGGACACACTGTGTCCTCTCGGAGTGTGTTTGCTAAGCAAAGCAATAAAACAAAGCAAACCGATCCACAGAGCAGGTTTTTTTTTCCTGGTCCCGACTAACCTGGCATGATTTTAGGATTGGGTTTTCAGCAAGGGCTGGGCATGCGCTGGAGGGAAGAGTGGACACTTCGTCTGTCTTGCTTGGCCTCAGGGGAGGGACTAATAATTCACCCCTAAATACTGTGTGTAACTACATCTACACCCAGGCCAGATCAGGACTGCTGCTTAGGGGGGTTATAAACTTTCAGATGTGCATGGGAAGAAGATGATTTGGTTTTTAAAGTATAGACTTTACTCGTTTTGTATTCTGAATGGGACATCAAGGGAAACGGTGAAGGCTTTTCTCTTTTAGACAAAAACAACAACAAAACCTCACAAGACCATCCAGAAGAGTCGCCAAAGTTCACCCATTGAGCCTCTAACCTCACTTTGATGAATGGGGTTGTAAAGCATACGGATAACTGGCGTAGCTCAGGGCTCTGAGGTGCATTTTAATGTTTTCAGAATTAGGTGATGAGGTGTAGAGATGGAGAGATTTCAAATTTGACATAAAAGTCTGGAAAATGGGAAGCTCTGACAACCCCAGAGCTGTACCCCAGCAAAGCAACAAGTCAGATGCTGGGGGCTGCTAGTTCTCTGAGGGAGGTCACGCGCTCTCCAGAGTCATGCAGCCCACCCTTGTCAAAGCATTAGCCGCTTCACTTGCTAGAGTCGCCTACCTGATCCTGTAGGCATCCATACCTATAATTCCTGTAAATAAAAAAAAAAAGACACTTCTACCTAAAGATTCTCATTTTGCCTTTCTTGTGTGAGTGTCAAAGACAGACACTGAGCCATAACATGGTTTTGTGTCAAAAGAAGCTCAGCTATAGGAGGATCAGCATCCATGATTGACACTCTAGGATTTCCCTGTACACAGCAACAGAACACTAGGTACTGGGACACTTCACAGTTTCTAGCCGCACAATAATTTGACAGACGTGCCTCAGATCTTTGCGTTATAGGAGGGACTTCTCAACAGCAGGAAGGAACCCAAGAAAGCACCCAAAGAGCACATCTTTTCCCTCCTCATGGCACAACTAAGTCGCTGTCACATGAGGGTCGCAATAGGAATATGTTCTACGGAAGTCTGGAATCTTTGCAAGGCACTTAAATGTGTGTGTATGT
Organism: Microtus ochrogaster; assembly: GCF_000317375.1. Classification (NCBI taxonomy): domain Eukaryota; kingdom Metazoa; phylum Chordata; class Mammalia; order Rodentia; family Cricetidae; genus Microtus; species Microtus ochrogaster. The sequence continues at coordinate 76,034,419 of NC_022014.1, forward strand.
GTGTGTGTGTGTGTGTGTGTGTGTGTGTGTGTGTGTG
>NC_022014.1:76034555-76040425 GCF_000317375.1 Microtus ochrogaster
GAGAGAGAGAGAGAGAGAGAGAGAGAGAGAGAGAGAGAGAGAGAGAGAGAGAGAGAACTGGACTCAGCACACAGATCACAGATACAGGGGTGAAGAAAGTTTCCTGCTGACAGATATATCACAGGGTTAGGAAAGCCTTTGAGGCTACCCAGTGAAAACCCAACCAGAAAAACACGGCAAATGGATGCTAAACCCAAATGAAAGGATGGAGAAGGAGCTTTGCCTGCCCTTAGGTTACAGATGATTTCTAAGTCTCAAAGAAAAAATACACATTTGTTGTCTAATGGCAAAACAAGGCAGTGCTTGACCCAGTGGAATCAAATCAGCACCTCCAACCCAGGACAGATGGGGACTGGATCAAGTCCAGAGGCGACACACTGATTGATACAACACTTGGCAGGAGTTTAGTCAAGAACAGACAGTCTCATCAACTGGGTGTGGTGGTCCACATCTGCAATCCCAGAAAACAGGAGGCTAAGGAAGGATTGCCACGAGATGGAGGCTATCCTGGGCTACCAAACCAGCCAGGGCTACATAGCATGGCCCTGATCCCAACAAGGCAACACAATAACAAAATTAGAACCATAAGCTAATCCTGCCCATCCAATCCCAAAGCAAATAGAGGGATTTTCCTCTTAGAAATAGTTCTCTACAAGTGTCCATGGTACGGAAAACAAAGACAGACTGGAAATTCGGCAGGTTAAAGGAGGTTAATGTGACGGATGGTATCTGTGTTGCGGGAATTCATTCAGCCAATAGCTTTTGGGGATACCAAATTTAGGGGTGTGGTCTGATCACTGCAGATGTGATTGCTTTTAAAAAAGAGAAGGAGGCTCGCTTGCTCTTTTGGGTGGTTTTGGAGATCTAATTGCAGCTCCCAGAACCCACAGAGCAAAGGACCATGGTAGCACTTGACTATGTTGTTTGTGAGTGTTCCCCAATAAATATTTGATACCCCCTTTTATCCCGGGCTCTCATGGTTTTACTTACCCACATCTACCCATCAGTCAGTGCAACAGATCACCTTACACTTGATCCTGGACCAGAGGGAAGTAGGATGTGGTAGGGTCGACTAACAAACCTGGGACTTGCCTGGGGGCTACAGTATCTCACTGATGGAAATTTAGAATGGTAGCCACTGAACCGGGTTTTGTAAAAACACATCTCTGTGGTCAAGAACGCTACAGCTGATATATTTAAATGGGGAAAATACATGATGCATGCAAATTATCTTCAAATGGGCCAGGGAAAAGAAGTGTGTGTGTGTGTGTGTGTGTGTGTGTGTGTGTGTGTGTGTGTGTGAGAGAGAGAGAGAGAGAGAGAGAGAGAATGTACAACAAACCCAATGGGATAAAATATTCTGAATAGGTCAATATAGATAGAGAGGTTATGAATATTCTCTGTATTTGCTTTTATTATATTTAAAATAAATCTCACATAAACTTGAAAGTGTGTGCATATATGCACACATGTGGTATAAAAGACAGCATAGAGGCATACTTTAAAAACAACCCTGTGGAACAAGACCCTCATAGGAGTGAGCCCTGGGATGCAGAAATCAAAAAAGACTGAGTGCGGTTCTTTGATAAGGGTTTCTGGCACACTAGACAAGAAAATAACAACCTAAGCTAAAAATAAAGCCACCAGAACCTAAGTATCTCCTGGAGTTGGGTGTGATACTGATTCCTCAGAATGAACTCTATCAAAAGGCTGAAAAAATCAGGTTCCATGAGGAACCAGCTGTCTGAGAACAGCCTTGCTCTCAAGAGGCACCAGGGCAAGAGCTATCTCTCTAGTAGGAAGGGCTACACACAAAGGGGTGCACAACCTATTAGCATGTAGGATGCGCTGGTAAGATGTGCAGTTGGAAATCGCTACAAAAATCTAGGTGGGTGGTCACCAAATGTCAGCCACAAATTCCTGGGAAGCCACGAAATTAACATCCGAGTCCCACAAGACCACAGACACATGGAGCATTGTTAGGAGATTGACTGTGCAGTGCCTTATGCAAACACGTTGTATTTACCAAATATTTACAGGGCTCAGTCAATAGCAGCCCATGGAGACAGAAAAGTACCATGAGATGGATCTTCAGTGTTCCAGGGAAGAGGGGAAAAACAGGGTGGGGGAAAAGTGCTTCACAGGTACGGGGACAGTGCTTTGGGGGCATTTAGAAGACCTTTGCTAAAGATGACAGAGTGGAAGGCAGATGCCCAAGGTTCTCCCCCATTTGCAAGAAGCCAGTGTAAGAAGGAGACACTGGAGTCCTAGGAGTCAACTGTGTCCACGCCAAATGAAAAAGGAAATAAAACAAAAGTTAATGTTGGTTCCAGATCTGAGAAATGTAGAGAGGAAGGGAAGAACCCAGCTTGGGGCCAGAGGACAAAAGGAGGCTTTGACTGGTGGTGGTGGTAGGGGTCATGACCTCTAGGAGATGAGTATCAATTGAGGAGGCTATGGATGTCTGGAGTAGCAAGCATACAGACGGAAGTTTGGGGCAGTTTGCATAAGGGATGGGTTTAGAACTAGAGAGCCCAAGTTCATTCCTGTTGTGTGGCAGCAGGCAGTTTTGAGGGAGTTCAAGGGGATGGGAGGGAATCAGAATTGAATAAATATGATCAGTGGGGGTGAGGAGACCAACTAGATCACAGGGGTTTAGAGGAAGTCAGACCTCATTGTCATAAAGCAAGAGCTGGGTTTCCATGGGAACGGATGGATGGGATATGCAAATGAAACAAGGAATTCAGAGTTCCTCTCTGTGCAAGGAAGGAGAGTAAGTGGCTTCGTCCAGGAAGTTTAACCTAAGAAGGGCCAACGACACAGAGAGTTGAGGGGAGAGCGGAGGTGGGGGCAGGATTCATATTCCCATACAAACGTTTGGGCTCAGGCAAGACTGAAGTCCACCTGGGAGGCTGGGAGGAAAGGGTGGACATGTTCACAAGCTGAATAAGGAGTTGGGGGATGCAGGCCAAGTGTAGTCTTCACAGCACAAGTCAAAAGCCACAAAAGAGAAGGAGGGGAAGTGAGTGGAGGGGGTAGAAGGGAAAGGGGAGGTTCACGTTCCCCTCCCAGAGACTGAAAGAGATGTAAGTGAAGATGAGGCAGTGTGCTGGGTGGTTTGATGTCACCTTGACACAAGCTGGAGTTATCCGACTAGAGGGAACCTCAGTTGAGAAAATGCCTCCATGAGAGCCAGCTATAAGGTCATTTCTTAACTAGTAATTGATGGAGGAGGACCCAGTCCATTGGAGGTGGTGCCATCCCTGGGCTGGTGGTCCTGGGTTCTATAAGAGAGCAGGCTGAGCAAACCACGGGGAGCAAGCCAGTAAGCAGCACCCCTTCATGGCCTCTGCATCAGTTCCTGCCTCCAGGTTCCAGCCCTGCTCTGAATTCCTGCCCTGACTTCCTCCAGTGATGAACAGTGACCTTGAAGTGTAAGCCAAATTAACCCTTTCCTTCCCAACTTGCTTTTGGTCATGGGGTTTCATGGCAGCAATAGAAACCCTCACTAAGCCAGGTAGAGGCAAACTAGGGAGGCTGTGCTTTTGAGCCGTCCCATCATTGCTCACGATGTGAGCGAGGGAAAGCGTTAAGCGGGCTGAGGGAGGACAGGGCAGGAGGTAGGACACACAAAGGAGAAAGCCTGAAGAAGACAAGACGCTCCTCCTGCAGCAGTATCGTTTATTCCCTTTGGGACGCCCCTTCTCTGTCTTCACCCCATTCTATCTGCATATCATTTACCTGCACTTAGCCAGAAACCAAGGTAACGGAGGAAGCCCGAAGAAATGATTGAAACATGAGGAGGATGCGGTGCCACCATGGGGCCACCCTTCTGTTTTCTGAGGAAGTTGGATCCTTTAGTGACAAAGGGTGAAACAGCAGGCGGGCTGCTGCAGATGCTCTGACAACCGGATTTGACCTTTATGGAACAAGAGAGTTGTCTGCTTGGTTAGGCCAGGCATTGGGGGTGGGGAAGGGATACTGACACCTTAAGGCTAGGTTCCCAGCATGGCACTGAGCCTGGGGGTGCTAGGCTAGGGCCCCTCCTACAGCTCACACACTCTAGGTTCTACCTGCATGGTCCGTACCGCCTAGCCTGCAAGTAGAAGGTGGCCAGGTTCATTGGCGGAGCAAGAGGAACCTAACGGGGTCTCTGCTTTGGCTATGGAGGGGCTAATTGTTCTGCATCCCCCCCCCCAACCTAGAACCCCACTGCTGCAGTCCAAGATTGAGCAGGATCCTATGATGGAGGAAGGTCATTGGTTAAGTAATAAAGAAATTGCTTGGCCTCATAGGTTAAAACATAGGTGGGAAGAGTAAACAGAACAGAATGCTGGGAGGAAGAGGAAGTGAGCTCAGAGGCCATGCTCCCCTCTCCCAGGCAGACACACGCGATGAAGCAAGCCGCCAGGTCAGACATGCTGAATCTTTCCCGGTAAGACTGATGCTACACAGATTACTAAAAATGGGTTAGGCAAAACATGAGAATTAGCCTGTAAGGGCTAGAGTTAATGGGCCAAGCAGTGTTTAAAAGAATACAGTTTGTGTGTTGTTATTTCTGGTGTAAAGCTAACCGTGCTGGAGCCGGGCGGGATGAAAAGCAGGCCCGCAGATCCCACAACAGAATGGGGATGCAGCCCCGCCGCTCCTATTACTACAATCCTACAGAAAGATACTCTGGGCCTCCAAATTCATTTTTTCAAAAGCTAAGCTCCAATGGTGTTTGGAGTTGAACCTTTGAGAGATAACAATGCCATAAGGACAGCGGCCCATGATGGAATTAGTGCCCCCAAAAACTCTCCCACACCCTCACCCGGCCCGCGTCAGCCTTGTTAGTCAAAGACCAAGTGTCTTTAACCAAGAAGGAATCTAGCCATGCTGATTCTCTGAGCTGAGATTGTCCACAGTCTCCAGGGCAGTGAGAAGCAGATGCTAAGTGACTCCGTCTGCAACATTTTGTTTGTTCCAGCAGCCCATGTTGACAGACACAAAAGAGAAAGGCTTTACAGATGGGCATAGCTGCAACCTGCAGTAGCCTGCTGTATCACAGAGAAGATGCAAGGCAACTCAAATCTCCCAGCATCTTCAGCTGGGCCCACCAGTGCCTTTCTGTTCCCAAGAGTCTTTGAAGAGTCTTTTAGCCTATCTCTGGGGTCAATCCAATTGTAAACTGAAACACACTCAAACACCTAGGCTCTGTCTATCAGTGCGTTATCTACCTTGGTTTACCCAAAGCAGTAGAGGGAACAAGGGACCGAAGGACTCCCACATACCCATAATGGGGTCATTATCCCTGGAGTCATGAGACCCAGTGACACACAGCAGTTCACAGGCAGGTATAAAGATTGTCTGAATCTGAAAATTTACTTGATTATGGTCACTGTTTTATCCTCCAGGAAGCCACACAGCAGCTTTCAGGCTCCATGGTCCTCCTGGACACCTCACCCAACCATAGCTCCTCCCAGCCGAGTCAGAAGCATCTAGGGTGAGCTCATAAGGAAATGCCCTGCTTATACCCACAGGCTCCTAAAGGTTCCACATGCCAGGGTGGTCCCTTTGGCAGTGGTCATGGCTGGTGGCCAGACATCCTTGTTCTTTATGGCCACGGCTCTGCTAACCAGAGACTTCTTCAAACGAGCTTGTGAAGGGGTACACTGCAGCCATTCTGCTCCTAATGCCATCCTGGGAGACACGGTCCACAAGGAAAATATTTTCTCAGTGTAACTCTGTGGTTGATGGGGATGATTAACTGCCACAGGAGGGTGGAGAGAAAGGGAGAAGAGGGGGTTCAGGGGGAAAGAAATGGGGGAAGGGTTAAAGAAAAAGAGTGGGAAGGATAGAGAGAGAGAGAGAGAGAGAGAGAGAGAGAG
>NC_022014.1:76040817-76080222 GCF_000317375.1 Microtus ochrogaster
AAAGAGAGAGAGAGAGAGAGAGAGAGAGAGAGAGAGAGGAGGAGGAGGAAAGGGGAAATGGGAGAGGCAAAAAAGAAGAAAAAAGAAAGAAACAGAAAACAGACTAGAAGGGGCAGAAAAAAAGATGAAGAAGAAAAGAGAGAAGGTGAAGGAGGAATAAGGGTGAAGAAAATGGAAAGGAAGGGAAGAAAGGAGGGCGGGAGAGAATAAAGGGAAGGAGGTGAAAGAAGGGAGGGGGAGAGAAAGGGGGGAGTAAGGGAAGGAGGGGAGAAGGGGACCAGGCAGAGGACGAAAGAAGTGAAAGAGAGTTAAATATTGTTTTAGAAGCATTTAGAAGTCCCTGTTCAAGCAGCCTACGGAGAGACAAAGACAAGAAATGCCACCTTCTCTCTACCCAGACAGACCAGATTGAGGCTCGGCACAAACACCAAGAAAGGACTGGCCAAGAGAAAGGTGTGGACTGGTAAAGGCCACGTCCAGGAGTCCAGCCACCATAAACTCGAGTCCCAATACCAACCTCGCCTAACTCCAGCCCTAGCTGGCTTCGGGTGACTCATTTTGCTCTCCTGCCTTGGTGGCTCTCTCCAGTAAAACATAGGACTTGTGACTTCACTGGGGTACCTACCGGGAGATTAGCTCACATTTATAAACTGCTTTGAAGATGAAAAAGCCTGTGCCTAAAGGGGGCTATTATTGTGGTAACTGCCTGTGAAAACAGAGAACGTGGGTTCCCACCTGTGTCTAATGATTAGCCAGAGGGCAGGGAGCAGATCCGGGAACAGTGACTTAGTGGCTTCTACTGGCTTCTACGGCAGCTCGCTCGTGGCAAAAGCCAGTGTTTCCAGAGTCCTTGATGGGGACACCACCGGAAGGGTACCCCTTCTGAGCAATTCAGGACACCATCGGAGGGGTTCCCCTTCTGATTCGGGCACAAGGCATACCGGAGGAGAGCAACTTCCCTTTACAGTCTCTGTTGTCAATTGATATCTTGAGACGTGTAGTCCTGCCTAGCCTGGAACTCCTTATGTAGACCAGGCTGGCCTTGAAAATGTGACCACCCTGGCTCTGCCTTCCAAGTACTGAGACTATTATAGATGGGCATCATCGTACCCTACTCCCACTATATTCCGCTTTATTCCTACCAATGCATTTTGGGAGAAAAGCTCCCTTAGGTGTGGCCTTCAGGATGCCTGTGGCTGTACAATCTCTCCATGGTTATACCATCACCTCTCCATATGCCGATTTCCTCTTGCTAAAGAGAAACATCCTCTGCCTCAGAGGCCTGCAGACAACAGTGGGTGTCCTTTATAAACACACTTTGGTTTCACGGTACTGGCTGCTCATACATTTTTGACTTTGGATGTGCACAATTGAACACTAGTTCATTACACTTCATTTAAAAAATAATGTTTATCTAACTTCAGACAACGGGGGCATATTTGGCCGGATTATTATTTATGGTGGGAGCTGTTGGGGGCCTCAAAGGACATTAGGAAGCCCTGCTGGGGGTTAGGGATGTGTCTTAGTTCATGGAATGCTTGCCTAGCATTCATGAAGCCTCGGCTTCAGTGCATTGTATGAGCCAAGCATGGTGGTGTACACCTATAATTCCAGTGCTCGAAAGGTGAAGGTTAACCTTGGCTACACAGCAAATTCAAGGCAAGCCTGAGCTACGTGAGAACCTGTATCGAAGAGAAGCAAAGTACCGCTAGCCATGTGCCTGCTCACTCAACACCTGCTGGTCACACACCAAACCCTGAGATATAACAATACAAAATACCTTCAGACACTGCCCAGAGATGCCTGGGAAGTTAGTGAGATCTGTCATCTTTGTTGAGAATGACAGCTTTCCTGTAACAGTTTCTCTGTCACAGAAACCCATGGAACAGAGGCAGGAGTCCTTGTCTGTGTCTGGCCCGGCATCAGGACCACAATTCTAGCTCCTGTTCCAGGCCTCTGTGCCCCACACATCATCGTTCCATGTGCTTCCATTTCCAGAAACGGGATGGCCAGTGCAGGCTGATGACCAAAGGGCAGAGCCATTTCTAGAAGCCACAAACAGGGATGTCCAGAGTGAATTTCAATTCTGGGACCTTGCCTGGTGTCACACCCTGCTCACCGGAACTTGAAGGCATGATTGACACCTGCTCATCAGGCGAGTGCCACTGCCTCCAAGCCAAAGAAACAGAGCCCAGGGGTAGAGTATTGGAAATGAGAGTATGTCCATTCAGTGGGGTTGCTACAGGCCCAGAAAAGCCTCGTATGATCTGTCCCTTCCTTCTACCTTAGACAGACAAACAAGCACAGAAAGAAGGCTCAGGGATGGTCCAGCGAAGAGGACTTCAGCTGACCTCCTCCAGCCCTGCACCTGTGACTAAACTCTGCAAGCTAAGGGAAATGCCACTGCCATAATACTCAAAACACGAGGCGCAGGCTTATAAACAGGAGCTTTTAATGTTAAAATCCCGGCGGCTGCAAAGCTGCGTCTCTGAGAGAATTAAAACCTGCATTGGCAGCCACCCAGAAGGCAGGAGGAAAGCCCATCACCAATCATCACCCAGGGCCCCCTGGACCCTCAGGGAGAACTGTGACAGCCACCATCGGAGATCTCTGCCTGGCTCAGCCATCACCAGTGGTGTGTGTTTTCCTTCCACCCCCAACCCCCCCCAATCTGGCACTCTTAGCCCTCACCTCCTCCTGAGTGCACAAAGAAGCTAACCCACTCAACTTCCTGGTTCATGCAAAGTTAAGACTGTCAATCACACAGATGCCAGAGAAAATAAAGACTTATTTTGAAGATCTGGTGTCAGAGGTACTCAAAAGACATGTCTTTCTTAGCGACCATCATGGGGCGTCTGAAACAGTCCCACCTTACTTACTCATTAATAGAATTTCTCAGGCCACCCATAAGGTCCCCAAGGAAATACGGTGGCTATACTCAGTCTTCCAGGGTCTACCTTCTAACTACACATGTGGGAAATCCTGCATTCAGATCCCTAACACCCACGTAAAATGTGAGACATAGTCATGTGTGTGCCTTTGACCCAGCATTGTTGGGTGGGGGGCAGAAACCTACACACAGTATGCCCTGGGCATACCTGGGGACACACTAGGAAGCCACTTCAGCCATTCCCTGTGTGTAGGTAGGAAACATGAAGACCGTGTATAAGGCAGTTGACATTCATATGGGCTGTGGAAAGACATGGGCTTTTGCATGTCTAAACCCTGGGCAGCTCCCTGTTGGACCCACCATTGAAATCCACAGAACCAAACATTCACATGGGGACACACAATCACTGGACTACCAATGAGTTTCCAGCAGTCAGTTAGTCAACTTTGCTGCCCCTACTACATAAAAGCCCAGCACAAGCCATGCAGGGACTAGCTTAGGTAGGCTACCCTCTGATATCTGAGGATGTACTTTACGTTCTAGAACATTCTAAGAGAACTGCCTCGGGGTGATAGCAACTCACTGCCCTATTCATGGCAGTACTACCAAATATTACGACACCAAAGAACTCTTCTGGGGACCAAGGTGGCTCACAGAAGAGCTGGCTCTTCCAGCAGTGCCTGGAATTGTAAATAAGATACAGGACCCCAGGTCACGGGTAACAGATGTGGTGTCCCATTCCTACGATCTACAACCCTGATGGTGATCCTGCTCAGTTCCATAATGAGAGCTCATTCAGGATGCTCTCAACTACCTCCTATGGTGACAACTCCCATACAAAAGCAAGTAAAACAGCAAGATTGGGGAAATGACTCAGTGGGTAAGAATACATGTTGTGTGGTATGGGAGAGTGTGCACGGGCACTAAAGCCATGGACCACTGTCCTTATGGCATCTTTATTTCTCTTTTAGTAAAGAGTGTCCACAGGGTCTCTATAGAAGCCAGCATGTTGCTGAGCCCTGGAACACTGGATGAATAAGACCTGGGCATTTACTCTCAAGAAGTTCCCAGTCTAGACTAGGTACCTTGAGAAAATACAGAAATTCTAACAAGTTAGATGGAGGAGAGTTAGGTTAGACATATCCTCACCCTGTCCTGCCTCCACAACAACAAGGCCTGTGGGAATGTGGACACTCTGACCTCACAGACAAATCCCTATGGAAAGAACAAGCCAGGAACAGAGCAGACCCTCTACGAACACACTTAGGGGGCGTGTGGCCCCTGGGAGCATGCAGCCAGGCAAAGAAGAGTGAAGCAAGACAGGACTGGGTTAAGATATGTTCTGTACTTGACGGACATCCCCAGAGGGCAGTTTTCTGCAGCTCACTTGCCTAATGGAGACTGTTACACTTCCGAAGCCACACAAAATAAAGCCATGACCGTCCCTCAGCTCTGCCATGGTTCAGGCTACAGTAACATCTCTTTACAAAAATATCAGCTAGAAAGAGATGGCTTGAACGCCACTGTCTCCTGTCTGTTGCCCTAGAACATCCCTCCCCACCTCCAGCCGACACCAGCACTCCCATCAAATGCTACCACCAGAGAAAACCTTTGCGGGCCGCATTCCAAGGATGCCCTCATCGTCTCCATCCCTTTGCTCTCTTGATTTTAAAAGATTGATCCTGTCCTTTAAAAAGGATATGTTTTATGTGTGTGAGTGTTCTACCCTCATATATATATATATCTGTGCACCATGTGTGCCCAGTGCCCACAGAGGCCAGAAGAGGATGCTAGGACTGGAGCTACAGATGGCTATGAGCCTCCATGTGGGTGCTGGGCACCGGACCTGGGTCCTCTGGAAGAGCAGCCAATGCTCTCAACCACTGAGCCATCTCCCCCAGCCCTGCCTGGCTCTTGGTTTTGTTTTGTTTTCTACAGCACGATTACTTCTGGCTCTGTGTGTCTGTCTGTCTATACTCTCTACAGATAGGGAACACGAACTTTTTCTCCTTTGTTTACTATAACCGTCCTGTGCTTGGTGATCACTGGGTGTACACCTGCTGAGTGAATGTATGAGTCTTACCATCTGCCATGTCCTCCCCCCTCTCCCCTTCCTCCCTGGTGTACATGTCTCATACTTTGAGGCTGGAGACTTTCAAAGATAGCCAGGTAACCAGACCACCTCCCTGCTGCCAGAGAGGCTGTACGCAGATCCATGACAGACCTTGGGTGTTTAACCTTTGCCCTCTGCTCCAGATCACTAGAGAAGCAGGGCAGAATGACAATCAAAGCTCCCTGTTCCCGAAGCCGAGGACATTGCTCTCTGAAGCCAGGAGACCATTCCACAAGCTGATGGATGATACTCCCTCAGAACCTGCCAATGTTTCCTTGAGGAGATCCAAATACAAGACAAAGAAACAATAACAATATTTTTTTCTAGCAGTCCGAACAATGTCCACCAAAAGCCAGTCCTACCTCCTTTTTGGTGACAAAATATATATATATATATAAAACAAAAAAAAAGAAAGAAAGAAAAAAAAACCCCTGTGGGTCCTTCCTCTCCAAACGGCAAAACTTGTTTCTCTGTGCTAACATAGTAAGATACATTGTTGAAACCCTCAGGGCTTTGGAAAAGAGAAAGATAAAACCTGCCCAGCTCCCAAGATTTTACAGAGTAGATTAGAACCCCCAGCGTCCCTCTCTTCCTGGTGAGTCACCAAACAATTTCCTTCCAGACAGGGCCTGTGGCAACAGAGAGGGAATTCTCTCATGGAATCCATGAAGGACTCACATGGAGATTTTCCCAAAAGTGCAAGTCAGTGGACATTTTCAGCCCAGCTTGCCAGGCCACTGGCTAGTCTACCTCTCCCTCCATCCCTTGAACCTGACCTACAGGGGTTCACAGCCTCCAGGTCCCTGCCTCTCAGGCTGAGTGTTCGGCCACACTTTCCGTCCAACCGGTTCTGCCCATTATTTTTGTTTCAGGGAGGATTATCACCATGGTGATGGATGTCCTGGTGATCGAGGCAGGAGGGGAAAAGAAACCCACCTGTAGTCAACCCTTAATCCCTTAAAGCAAAGCATGTCAGAAAGTAGCAGCCCCGGGAAAATGGGAAACACGACCAGTGTTTTCTGTCTATCATAAATCAGAAAAGAAATAAAAGCTCACTAGAGGACATTGGCGCTATGACCACCATCCACAAGGGAAACCCAGCCAGGAGCATGTCCCTGGAGGTTCTGTACATTGCCCAGCATTGGGAAATTCGCTTGATGTGTGTTTTCCTTTTTCAGAAAGAGCGTGGCGGAGAGGAAACAGAAAGCAGAGGCTGTGATTAAGAAAAAGGAAGAGTGGTTTCTGAATGTGTTTCAGGTCACTCCCCATGACCCAAGGAGCCGCAGGGCACATGTGCCTCCTATCAGGGCAGCGCTGGTCTTTTCTGTTTGCTATACCCACAACGTGGCCTTCCTATCAGGACCTCAAAGGAGGCCTGGGCGGAGCAACCCCAGCCGAGCCCAGTTCCTGGATATTAGCTTAAGCGCTGTGTCCACAAGTATTTCAGCTGCTTGAGAGGAGCGGGCAGTCCCGAGGCTGGGAGCACTCTTACAGAGCAAGAGGAAATGACAGGTGCACCGGAAGCATCCACCATCTCTCCCAGGAGGAACCTCAGGGTGCCCAGGTGAGCCATCACCCCAGACAGACACTGTAGAGATGGACTCCCTGAAGTGGCAGCTGACAAACAGAAAGGGTAATAGTAGCTTGTTGTTCTTTAGGACAGTTTGTTTCCTTCAAATAAGCAACATGCTCCAGTGTAAGCTGCCAACCGTGACATGGTGAACGTCACGGATGGATGCTCTCCCCCAGCCAAGCCATGAACCCTGTTCACTTGGCACATCTGTGAATCTCAGCTCAACCCCATCTTTTCATTTAGTTGTTCCTGGTGTGGACATTGCCTCCATGGTTTTTTTGCCTTGGTCATCTATGGAGACGAAACACTTGAAAGGTTTTGGGGTCCTGGCTAAACCAGGAAATCAGGGACAACCTAGAAGGTTTCAATACAAGAGAGAGATGCAGGTGGAGAAAAACAGACAATCATAAAAGAAAGCCAGGTGTGCTGGCACACACACATGTAGTCCCAGAACCTTGGGAGTCTGAGGAAGGAGCATCTGAAATTTAAGACTAGTCTGAGCTAGGTAGCAAGTGCAAAGCTAGTCCGAGCTACATAGTGAGACCCCATCTTAAAGAAACAAAGGGTAGCTCAGTGGTACAGAGGATGCCATGCAGGCTCAACACTAGAAAGAAAAAAACAAAGCACAGAAGAAAGGCTAAATGACTAGGCAGCGGTTAATGGGGAGAAAGAAAAGGCTGCTCAAGCTTGTTGTGTTTGGGTTGGCTCTGCGTGCTTCCATTGTGGAAGGGCTCTCCTCCCTGCCTTGTGAGCTCCTCCTGCAGCAAGGGGGCCTAAAGGGCCAGGTAAGCAGACAAAAGTTGTCAGAGCCCTAAGACTGATACTTGGGAGAAACTCCACAGGGGGCATAGGGCTAACCTGGCCTCTCAGAAACCAATTGAGGATGGCCAGCCCCTCTGACCACATGATGGGCAAAGACATGCCAGAAAAGCAGACATGGTGGTTGCACAGAGAATGGCTCGTGAAAACTGTGTTTGGGGCAGAATTCTGTGGAAGGAACATCTCTTGGGAAAGCATATGGAAAGGCAGCCTATCCACCACAGTGCTATCTCCTTCCCATAAACGAGCTCATGAGAGTTTTTGCTATCCCAAAGGAACTAGAGGAGGCAGAAGCTAAGAATGAGGGTCCCAGATCAGACAGAAAGCCAGAAACACACACACACACACACACACACACACACACACACACGGACACGGACAATCCCTTACATAGTCACATGGCTACATGCACACTTTTAAATATGCATACCACCTACACACACATGCACAACACACATGCACGCGCGTGCGCACACACACACACACTGCACAAGGAGGATACCCATCATCTTTGATTTGGCTGTCTCATCCCGAGGAGCTTGGGTGTAACCCCTGGGAACAAGATCCAAGGCCACACATGGATGAAACTCCTTGCCTGGTGACAATGATGTCATGTCTCCCAGGCACTGGCTCCCTTGGGAATGTGTGAGTGGGTCCCCCGGGGCAAAGAGCAACTGCTCAGGGGTGATTCATAAGTGTGCTACTCCCAGCCCTGTTCCGTCCATTACTCAACCTCCATCCAGAGCTCACAGGCAAGGCTGCTCTGCAGACCAGACAGCCATTGCTCTAGGCTCTGCACTTGGCGGAAAGCAATGGGCACTCAGGGCTGCCTCTTCTCCATCCCTGCCTCCCTCTTCTGTCACACCCAAGAAAACGTGATACGCTGTATGAAGAATCGGGAGGACAAATCGAAGTGGGGGTGACAGAGGCATGAAAAATGTTCCCTCTGTTGAAACCCATGAATCACACCACACGGGTGGCCTCCTTTAAATCAGAATGACACCTGTGCTTCCTCCTACACCACAGCCCTCAGCATCGCTGCTCCTGGAGGGTCCTGGCTACCTTACTCCTTTCTATAAGAAAACAGAACGAGGCCGAGTATCAGCCAACCTAGCAACCGTGACTCAATGGCTGCTTCATGGCTGAGGCTCTACAGCTGTCCCTCTGGTGGGAAGGGGGAGGGTGGGGAATCAGAGACTATACTCTCCACTCCATGCACCCCTACTGCTCCAAAAGCCCAATGGGGTCCCTGCCCCAGGGACCTACATGATACCGGGACTGAAATCTGGAGGTTCTGAGAACATGCATGAGCATCATTGTAAGACCTCCCCAGTTGAACTGCCTGTCCTGGGGAGGGGCTGGGGAGACCGCTCGGTGGGCGATGCATTTGGTGCAGGAGCACGAAGACCTCTGTTTGAATCCCAGCACTCACATAACAAGCTAGGTGGGTGTGGCTGCACATGTCACGTGCCCTTAACACCGGCACTGTGAAGGCAGAGACAGGAGGATCCCTGGGGTTTGCTGGCCTACCAGCCTAGCTCCAGCTTCACTGAGAGACTCTGTCTCAAGAGAAAAAGGCAGAGAGGAATGGAACAGGACACCTAATGTCCTCCCCTGAGCTTCAGCCACTCTTGAGGGGTGGATGATTTTTTTTTCCTTTAATTTAGAAGGTAAACTTGATTCTCAATTCACAAAAAACAGGTTGCAGGTTGGTTCTGGCCCAGGAAGCCAGTCTGCCACGCACTGGTCAAGAATCAAATATTTTAAAGGGAAATCTCTGAGAGTTTTCTTTTGAAAGTAGAATCGTCGCTATAATAGCACTGGGTTCTGTGAAAGGGTGCCAACATGGAAAACCTCTTTGCATTCTTGCATTGACACAGGAGATAAGCAAATATTGTCCCTGATTTCATAGACCTGAGACTTAGAAGAAGACACAGGATTTGCCAAGTTCCCATACGGAGGATTTAAAGCCAGGAAGTCTGGCTCCAGAGACACAAGGCCATATGTGTTCACCGCCCTTAACAGGGTGCATCGAAGAGTACTGGGTGTCTGGATGGGGTCTGAGAAACCACCACCTGTATTTTGTGGACGAATTCAGAGAACCCTCGCACGGGAGCCCCCATTCAGCAGGGCCCCATTCCCACCTTCGGTGTAAATTCCTCCCCTAGGCATTTATTCCATGGTTTCAATGACCTCCTGGAATTGCTCGGGATTAGGTAGGGATGGGGTGGATACACATTACTATCTGTGAAGTCCTGTCCTGCATGATGAGTCATGGAGCTGAGGTTAAGGGGTAAACTGCAGGGGCATGAGCCTGGGAGTGTTAGTTTCAACCCCAAGGAAGAAATGGGTCCACAGCCCAGTGAGTTTCTGACCCAGTTTCCTTGGTAGGGTTCTGTCCCACGTGTTCCCACCATACAGAGCCTTAGCCTCCGAATATTCCACTTCCATCCTTTCCCATCCTCTGCTATACAGGCTGGATAAGGAATGCCCTCCACATCGGGTCTACCTCCTGCTGCTACCAGACAGAATTCCGCCCAAAAACGGGGCCCCTGGGGAAGAGAAATGGGTGGTGGCTTTGGGTTTTAGGCCCATTGCCTGATTTCCTTTCCACCCTGGGCACCAAGGTACTTCTGGGCAGAAGAGCACACTGCCTGGCTGCCTCTGGCCCTACCACACCCAAAGGAAAGCTGTGGATCCTGGACAGAAACCCAACCAGAGCCTGGGAGAGCTGTCTGCTGTAGCAGCGCTGCTCTGCCCTCCAGACAGGCAGGCAGGCTTCCTAATCCTTGGGACTTCAGGAAAAGAAGGCCAGACCGCCTGGGCACGCGCTTGCTCTCTCACAGAGATTGCGCAGACAGGAGGCAAGCTTTTCATTATGTAAAGCACTTGGCTCCTTCCTCTCTCTCTCCTCTCTCTCTCTCTCTCTCCTCTCTCTCTCTCTCTCTCTCTCTCTCTCTCTCTCTCTCTCTCTCTCTCTCTCTCTGCATCCTGCTAGCAATTTTGTATCCGGTTTGGGAATTCCAGAAACATCTGCAATTGTCTTTTGTCCAACCACACATGTGCAGGCTGAAGGGCTCAATCGTGTTACTACCTGCAAAACCCAAGACACAGAAAAGCCTGGCCACCACCCTTGCAGGACTGCACCTGCCTCCTCCTGCAGAGACCAGGCACTTCACAGATGGGTGGTGAGGAATGCCTAGACGGGAGAGACCGTTGGCACTTTACAAGTTTTCCAACAACGTAGACAACATCAGCCGGGCACCCTTCCCCTGGCTTTGTATGGCAAGAGCAAGAGAGCCAGCGAAAGGGTGGGGCTGGGCTACGTTCAAGATCTCCAGTCAAGGTCCCTCCTGCTTCCTCTCTGGTTCAGTCAGCCTTGATGACATCAGAAAGACTTTTTAGTCGTTATGGCTAAATTTTTTTCCCCTAAGAACAGGGTCTGATGTAGTCCAATTTGCTACATAGCCGAGGCTGGCCTGGAATTCCTGGTCCTCCTGCCTCAGCTTCCTGAGTTTGAGGTTGAGAGAAGCACAGAACTGCAACTGTCTCAGAAACACATCCCGGAATACGAGCATCCAAACTGCAAGGGACTTTTCTCTCTGGAGCCAGATCCCCCATCACCTTCTGCCTCTCTGGGCGTGAACGCAGTCCAAAGAGTATCCACACCCCAGTGTATCCACGCCCCGAGTCTTGGGATTGCAAGCAAGCAGGGCACGTGAGGTGAAGGAATGGCACCCAGTCAGCACTAAGCACGGCTGTGAAAATTCATGATTCTTGTCGGTGCTAGCATCGACCCGCCCTTCCTCTAGCAGGATAAATCCCCCTGTGTGTCCTGGGGCTCTTTGTCTCCACCACCTCCCCGCTGTCTCCGGGACTCTCCTGAGTCTCTCAACTCTTCAGCTATGAGGCCATCCCAAGGGGTTCCTTCCACTGGGGAAAGATGCACATCCACAGTCCCTACGGGGTCACCCCTTTGCCCAGACCCACCCTTTGTTCTCATCGCACTCAGAGTTACAATGACACAGTCTTGTCAATTTTCTTTGGTCATAGGTTGTGATGGTGAACACTGCTAATTTGACAAGATCTAGAATCATCTTGACCCAGGAGGCGGTGACACACGCCTTTAATCCCAGCACTTGGGAGGCAGAGGCAGGCAGATCTCTGTGAGTTTGAGGCCAGCCTAGTCTACAGAGGGAGTTCCAGGACAGACAAGGTTACACAGAGAAACCCTGTCTTGAAAAACAAAACAAAACAGTAACAACAACAACAAAATGTTTAGAAACATCTAGGAGACAAAGCTCTGGACCTGTCTGTCCTTCAGGGAATTTCTATGAAGGAAATTAAGGCATGCAGTGCCAAGTCACTTGGCCAGGTTACGTAGCTACTGGGGAAGAGAGGCAAATCTACTTCCAGACAGCACTGCATGGCTACCTCCAAGTACACCCACATTCCTGAAAGGACCCTGTGCACACAGAAGAAAAGATCCTGCAGAGAGTCACCCCAGTTTCAACCTGGGGCCCATCCTGTACCCTCCTTTCCTTCAGTGGAAAAAATCCAGTCTTTCTCAAAGGCAGAAGACACTCGTCAAGGGCTACAGAGAGACAGAAATAATAAAGGTAGCTCGGGAGAGAATGAAACGGGAGAAAGAGAACTTATGACCAGCCCAAGGAGGTGGCACTATCCAGGGCCTGAAGTCTGCAATCATGGGGAGCAGGAGAGGGGCATTCAGTGGGGCATAAAGTCTGACTTTATGGGGTCGCAGAAGCCATGCCAGAGATGCAAGATTTCCTATGAAACACCTACTGTCTGCTAGGCAGCAGTGGCGAACGCCTTTGATCCCAACACTTGGGAGGCAGAGGCAGGCGGATCTCTGTGAGTTCAAGGCCAGCCTTGTCTACAGAGTGAGTTCCAGGACAGGCATCAAAGCTACACAGAGAAACCCTGTCTTGAAAAAACAAAACAAAATAAAACTACCCACCGTTTAAATATCAGCAGCCAACCCAAACCATTTTTGTAGAAGGTATAAGTTAAGAACTAAACACACCCAAACTCAGGCCTCTGGGACTCTGGCTTATGAATCCAGGTCCCAGGATTCAATTTTTCTGATTGAAAGATCTATTCCAGAGACAAAAAGAAGCATGCCTGAGATCTCGAGACTGGGAACAACTTCGGGTCTACACACAACTTTTCTGGCATGAGATGGAACTTCCGACTGGGAGGCGATGTCAAATCGCCTCCAAAAACCTCTATTTCTGGATGCTCAATGCCCACAGAGTCACAAGCTGGCTGGCTGCAGGGCATGCTGGGGGAAACCAGACAGCATGAACAAGCCGGTGGTGATGTCTCTAGCAAAACTCTCCAAGTACCCTTCTTAAGTAACCACGGTTCTGATGTGAGCATAATAATGACAACAATAAATTTCTAGTGGTTTCTAGCTCCAAGTCATTCTCTGACCGAACATCCTAAAATTCAGACAGGCGTACACACGAGAAATGACCCTAGTTATCAGGGCCAGCCCATCTCCCACTTCCCTTCCTATCCCGTCCATAAAACCCAGTGATTTACAGAGTCCTAGGGAGGGAACCTCTCGCTTCCCCTCTGCAAAATTTATTTCTCTTTAATGGGCTGCCATGCCTCTCCATCCTTCCTCGTGTCTCCCTCTGAGTGTGTTTGCTCACCCTCTCCTGCCTCTCTTCTCTTCCGAAGGACAGGCGGTCTGTCAAGAACTGCTTAAAGACAAAAAAATGCAAGACAGAGACGCTGCCTTCAGACCAGGCCTGGCAGACGTGGGATTGTCTCAGACCCCACCTGGCTTTTATTGGGGGAAAAATACTTTTTTCCAGGGAATAAGGTTGGCCTTCGGGTGAGGACTGGGAATACAGCTCAGAGTGTAGCTGGGCCCTGGGGACGGGGCCATGAATTCCCACAAGGGAGACACAAATGATTTACGCTCCATGCATACAGCTTGGGGACTAATGGAGCCTGGGATCTATAATTAGACAACCACTGCAATTACTCCAAATTCCTACCCTTTCTTGCTCCCTCCCCATGCTTGTCTTCCCCAATAAGCAATTGCCTGAACCCTGGAGGCAAGAGGTTAGTTAGTAAGGGAAGGGCTTAGAAGTTACATGCCTGGCTATGAAGGTTCCTTCCTCTGCCCAGGAAAAGATCTCCTCACTCTGAGGGAGAGGGGAGGAAAATAAGCCCTAGGTGCAAATAATTACAAACACTTGTCTGTCATTCTGTACAGAGCTTTTTGATTGGCATTTGTTCATTTGATCCTTTCAACAACCCCAACTCCTCCCATAGGATTCCACTGACAAATGAGGACTTGGGGCCCAGAGACTTTATATCCCAGGTTACAGCCAGACAGTGACAGTTTTGACCCAAATCCTATTTGGCTACATCTACCAAGGTTTTCTGAATTCAGAAGAGCATGCAAAGAGAAACCAAATGTGTGTGTGTGTGTGTGTGTGTGTGTGTGTGTGTGTGTGTGTGTGCATCTACTCAATTAGATGAATACAGAACTTGCTACACAATCATGAAGACCCATGTTCAGATCCCCAGCACCCACATAAGAGGCTGAGTAGGTGTGAACACACTTGCACATACACAGAGGAAATACCACACACACACCCCAAAATAAAAAAAAATATGAAAAGGTCAAATCTATCTCAGATGGCTTTGGGACAGGAATAGCCAAGCGTGTATTCTGTTAAGATGCATTTTGTTTTCGACAACAAGAGAGATCTCCTGACTCCTCCCCGCATGGATGGCATCCCAGAATTATGTCCCTTCTCTTCCCGTTGGAGCCCCAAAGGCCTTTTAATCGTTGCAATGACTCCACAAGGAGAGTCATTATGCAGAGATTGTCAGGCATGATAGATTCCAGATCACCCAACGCTCTGGGCAAGCTCTCTGGAGGTTAACTAGTCCAGATAGCTCCCCTGAGGAAGGATAGGGGCAAAGGGAAGGCTGGGCTGGGGTCCTCAGCCCAGGGGCCTACCCCCTACCTGCTCTATGCATTGCTGTACTGGGACCCGGGCCATGTCCACGCTGCTGAGTGGTACCGGGTCTACTGAAGTGAAAAGTACATTGCTGAAAAGACCAGACACATGTGTGCAGTCAGAATTCAACTGGACTAGCCTCGGTCTGTAGGAAAACAAGTAAGACCAGGTCCCTGGCACAAGGACTCCACCCACATTTAACAAGGCCAGCACAGACCTCAGGCCTGGCAGGCCAGTCAGTCGTTCTGCCCTTCCTACTTCTTTTCCCGGGAATACGCTCTGACTCGGTGCTCACCTACGGGAGGCAGGCAAAAATTCTCTAAGGTGCCTTTCGCTTCACTCGTTCAAGCCATTTCCTTGTCACATCTGCAAAGCCTGGGTCATCATTTCCGGCTTAGAGATTCAGAAATGAGTCCAGAACTAAATCTCACCCAGCCTTTCTGCTCCTATCAGATGGTCTTGGAGAGAGTAAGGAGACCCTTTGGGGCTAGAGAGATGGCTGGGTGGGTAAAGTCCAAGCTTGCCTCTGCAACACTTGCATACAATCTGGGTAGTCTGTTGCTGCAGGGATGGGGGAGGGCGGTGGGGACAGGTAGATCCCAGGGGATTTGGTGGCCAGTCAGTCCAACCAAATAGCAAACTCCATATTCAGTGAGAAACCTGTTCAAAGCTAAGTGATAGGGCCATCAAGATAGCTCAGGGGGTAAGGGTGCCGACAGCCAAGCCTGACAACCTGAGTTCGATCCCTAGGATTCATGGGATAAAAGGAGAGGACCAGCTCAGGTCAGTTGTCCTCCGGCTCCATACATTGGGCTGTGACAGGCATAGGTGTGGATGAATCCATACACACACAAATAAATAAATATGTAAATGCTTTTTATAAACATCAATAGAAGACACCAGATGCTAACCTCTGACCTCTACATACACAAATAGGCAAACCTGCGCACCTTTATACAGATACATGTATACCACACAGACAGACATACCACAACCAGACTCTTACCAGGGAAGTATGGCTCTTCCCTTTAAAAGAATCAGAAAGCTCAGACACTTAACTTTGGCCACTTGGTTTAGTTCCCTCCCTCCTGGGTCACCTAGCCCTCCAGGAGGCACCCATGGGGAACCAGCTCTTAGTCTCAGGTGGGTGCCCACAAAGCCATGAGAAGCACTAACTCATAGACAAGGTAGTTACTTAATCACTCATGTGCTTAAGTGTACCCAAGAGTACATGTGTGTGTGTGTGTGTGTGTGTGTGTGCGCGTGCGGCATGTGTGTGTGCATGTGGTGTGTGGATGTGTGCGTGCAGCATATGTGTGTATGCGTACAGCGTGTGTGTGCATGTGGTATGTGTGTGTGTGCGTGCAGGGTGTGTGTGTGCATGTGGTATGTGTATGTGTGAGTGCGTGTAATGTGTGTGTGTGCAAGAGTGTGTGTGCATATCATGAGTGTGTGTGTGCGTAGTGTGGTGTGTGTGTGTGTGTGTGTGTATGTGTGTGTGTCTGTATAAGACAATATCAAATGACATTCCTTGGATACCAACCACCTTTTAAATTTCACTTATTCCGAGTATCTCGCTGGTCTGGAACTCGCCAAGCAGGCTAGGTTGGCTGGCTAGTGAGCTCCAGGGATCAGCCTGCTTCTGTACCTCCAGTGCTGGGATTATAAACACACCACCGTGTCTGATATTACTAAATGTGGGTTCTGTGACTAGAACTCATGCCTGCAAGGCCAGCACTTTCCACCTGAGCTGCGGCAGGAGGAGGGGCTGTCTTGTGCCTTAGAGAAAGCTCAGTGATGTTCCTGGCTCAAGAGATCACGAGATGCCAGCTGAACCCTCTCCCTGACAACTGGTAGCAACCAAAAATGTTTTCAGTGTGTCCCCTGAGGGACTGAAGGATTCTGGATGATGCCATTGGCCTGCCGGTAGAGATAAGGCTAAGAAAAAACTCAAATAGAGAGCCTATTTCAGAGGACACATCAGATCGCCCCCCCCCACATCACCCCCCTATCCCCACCCCAGAAAGCAAGATTGAGAATGAGGTGTTCTGCAGACCTCAAGGTGACCCAGGGAGGGAGTGCAATGGCTTCCTGCATCTAGACAAGATCAAACTTCTGGAGTTCAATCCTTGGCAGATGCAGAAGAAAGAGATCCTGGGGAAAGGAAAGCTAAACTCGAACATTGCTAAGAAGCCAGGAGCCTATTCCTTAAATAAGATGAGCCCGGTCTTTGCTGCTTTTGTGCTCTCAGGCCCTTCTTGGCCAGCATCACTACCTCCAGCTCACCCAACCTACATCTCCCTTTGTGCCTTCTAAGCAAAGGTCCCTTTTGGTTTTTCTTCAGGATAAGAATCAAAAGAAGCCTGCAAGGACCTGAGCTGTTTGGCATTTACCTGGGTAGGTTGCAATACAGCCGCTAAAGCAATGGTTCTCAGCCTGTGGGTCTCCATCTCCTGGGGGGTTGAACGAGCCCTTCACAGGGGTTGTATATCAGATATCCTGCATATTAGATATTTGTATTATGATTCATAACGGCAGTAAAATTGCAGTTATGAAGGAGCAATGAAACAGTTTTATGGTTGGGGGTCACCACAACATGAGGACTATATTAAAGGGTGGCAGCCTTAGGAAGGTTGAGAACCACTGCTCCAGGGCCTTCCAGGGGCGAGAGTGGAGTTGGAACCTTGAGGAAGAAGACATTAAGAAAATGACGCGGGGACATCTGACTCCTGATGAATCGAGAAAGCGCAATGCCATATGACTGCCCAGTGGAATGCAGGCTCTATTTTTGTGTGTTCATTCCTTTGAAACAAAAGCAGGGGGAACCACAAAGAAGTGAAGAAGGAGAGCCACTGGATTCAGGACACAGACCCTGCCTGCAGGGAGCCCCAGGGGAGCTTTGGTGACAGGCATTTGTCAAAGCAGTAGTTGAAGCAGGAGGGGGAAGGTTGTTGCCGGGGAGGGACATTGCCCTGTTCATTTGTATTGCTCCTCCATAAGCAATGTCTCCCTCCACAATGTACTCCCCCTCCTCTCTTGACCCCCACTGTCCAGGGAAGAAGGCTCAAGGAGGGCTGCGCTGAGCAGTGAGGTGTGAGAAAGTAGGTCGCACACTGCAAGCCCCAGACTCGTGAAAAATGCATATTAATTAGCTCACTAACGACTTTCATCTGGATTATCTGGGAAGACTCAAACAAATGGGGATATGCTGAACTTTAAGTTTTTGTTGTTGCTGTATTTTTTTGTTTTCTTTCTTTCCTTTCTTTTTCTTTTTCTTTTTCTTTTTCTTTTTCTTTTTTTTTTTTTTTTTTTGAGGCAGGCTCTTTCTAGCAGCCTGACTGGCCTGCTACTCCCCCTGCAGCCCAGGCTGGCCTAGAATACCTCCTGAGCAGTTTTTCTCCTTTGAACAAGGCCATCAGGAAGTTGAACAAGTATTTCATTTCTAAGGCTGCTGTGAGCTGAGTTCACCGTAGCTGTCCCGCACCACCTGCTGTCCCTGCCATTTCTCCTCCCTGAAGAACCTCCTAGACTATCTGGGCTCCTCCCAGGATTCTAGCAACCTGCCTTGATTTGCTAAACAGTCTAGATACCCTGCATGCGCGCGTGCACACACACACACACAAACCCTAAGTTAACTTCTGTGGGAAACCCCCACATGAGTCAGAACCTTGGACCCTACATGGCTCAGAGAGTAGGGGATCCAACAACAGAGACAACAATGCCCTCCCCCAGACTGCGGCCATGTTGGACTGGTTCCATCCTGCAGTTCATAAAGCTTGGCCTCCACCTACTCAGAAGTAGCTTTTCTGGTTCATCATGTCTTCCTAAGGGCTCCAACTCTGCCGCCTGCTGCTATACAGCACGGCTTTCTTACTTCCTTGTCTGACACAATATTGACTTCTCTAGTAGGAAAACCCTTGCTAGGCTTGCAAGTCCTGCACTCCAGGACAGCCCTTGCCCTGGCCTAGGGCTTCCCACTAGGGCAGGATGAGGAGAGAGAAATATGAAAGGTTGACAAAGGTCAGTCATTACCAAAATTCACTGCACGGAGTCTGTACGTACGAAAGAGTGGGGGTGGGCACATGTGGAGGTCAGAGGTTGACTTCCGGGATCTTCCTACAGCTCTTCACCTTATTTTTAAGACAGGGTTTCTCACTGAACTAAAAGCTCAGCTGATTGGCTGGCCAATCAGTCCAGGGTTTCTGCCTAGCTACACACCCCCAGCACAGGGTTGAAGGGCTCACAGTACCCTGCTTAGCTTTCATACGGGTGCTAGAGATCCGCAGTCCGGTCCTCATGCTCGTACAACAAGCATCTTATACACTGAGCCATCTCCCTAACTCCTTGCATGGATTCCTGAAGAATATTCTTTAGCTTCTAAGTTCTAATAAAATAAATCATTGGTCAGTGTTATGATCTGAAGGGATTCCTCACAGGGGCAGCTTGGAGCCTCCAAATGGCATCTTCTCTTAAAGTCTCTGAAGATCATTTTTGGTTGTCATAACCACAGGCAGGGGGCACTTCTGGCATCTAGTGGAAGTCAGGAATGCTGATATACATCCCATAATACACAGAAAGCCCCTGCCTACCCACCCCCGAAAATACCAAGAGCTCCCTGACTTCCGATGTTACCAGTGGCCAGTTTGAGAAACTCTGACCTAGAATACGAACGACGGGCAAGCCCCCACTTCCCAAAGCCAAGCTGGAGCTTGCTGTAATCTCTGGCATCAAGGAGGATCCATCTTCCCTCAACACCACAGTCCAACAAACACACCTGGGAGTGGATCCAGGAAAACCTGAAGGATCAGGGCAAGAAGAACAACCCGGAGAAGAAAAACAGTACCAACATGATTAAATAAATTAGCCCAACTAATTACCGCATGTCTAACTTAGCACCTGGAGCAACAGCTGGGGTGCACAGAATTGAGCAAGCATCACCCCCAACTCAGGCAGGCTCAGGGTATGCTGGCCTGCTGTTCCCCACTGCCTTCCTCTGACATAAAACATGGCCAAGAAAGAGACTAAACAATAAAGTCCGTGCAGAGTGTCCACCCTCTGGATGTGGGTTCCTGACAGGAGGTACCTCTGTGTCCTAGTACACCTCACATCCCTCCAAAGAGAGGACCGCTGAAGACAATAAAACTTCCTCTTAGGCTGAGGTCTCAGTTTCCCAAGGTGCTGCCGCCTTCTGAAGCTTTCCAGTCTCCTGCCTCCACCAGGACTGCTCATCACATGCTTACGAAATATCCAGGGAAAGCTACCATTGTTCCTCCTTAGTCAGCTCCAACAGCGTCCCTACTCCACTCCTCTGGCCTCGACCGTGCTTTCTCAATTTCCCAAGTCTAGAGCTGCTATCTCTTTACGAGCTGTTCCCACGACGACGACCCACAGCCCTGCACTGTAATGCTGTGACCCCTCCTGAAATTGCCACTATAAAATCTAACCAGAAGCTGTCTGAGCTGGCAGTGCCACCAAGCTACTCGGTGATTTTATGTGACAGCAATCAAGTCAACCAAACCAACTACAGTGCCCCAGGCAGCTCACTAGGGATCATGGATGCCCATGCCCCATCCCTGAAATGAGCTATGTACATCAGTCATGTGGCTATAAAGAAGGAGAACCCTTACCCCACTCAAGGAACATCTTTGAGTTTGATTTACAAATGGCTACTCAAGTGATTCTTCAAGATTCCATTTTTTGCTAGGTCGAATGGCAGCCCCCAGATCATAACCCGTGGGCATGTCTTTATTTAAAAGAAATCTGGGCTCCATATTTTTTATACCAAAGGTATCTAAATGACAACACAGTTGACTGGGGTGGGGTTGAACGAGTATATGAACAGAGTACTAGACTAACGTATCAACCCCTCTTAGCAACTAAACTTTATTTGCAAATGAAATTCAGTCTCCAGGTGAATATCCTGGAACACCCAAGTTTGCCCTAAATACAGTGACAGGTGTCCTGCTCAGAGAGAGAAGAGGAAACAGACTCACAGAGAAGACCACATGAAGATGCAGGCAGAAAGCAGAGCCAGCAAACTCTGGAGGAAGCAGAGAGAGATCCTTCCTGGAGCCCATGGAGACAGCATAGGCTTCTCAGTATCTTGGTTTTGGACTTCTGGCTTCCGGAACTGTACGAGAATAGACTCTTGCTGTCTTTAGTTGCTAAGAGGGGTTGATACGTTAGTTAGTACCCTGTTCATATACTCGTTCAACCCCACCCCAGTCAATTGTGTTGCCATTTAGATACCTTTGGTATAAAAAAATATGGAGCCCAGACTTGTATTGTTGACTGTTGGTACGTATAATATCCATTCTGTCTAGATGCCACCTCAAGATGATTCCCAACAACGCCCTGAAAATATCCATCTTTAACTCCCTGTATATCTAACCTATATACTCCTGCAGCAACTCTTAGCCTGTGTTTGCCCGCCACAGCCCTACCGATCCCAAACTATGTATTTATTTGTATCCTGATAATTAATTAGCTTTGCCTTCCACTTGAAAATATTAAGAGGTAGATTCTTCTTATCTATTGTCAAAACTCCCCATAAGGCAAGTATGTAGCACAAATTGGTTCTTATGATTATTTAATGAGATGAATAAAATAGTAACTCCTTATGTTCAAAAACAGAGAAAGTCAAGGATACTCTATTATAGTCTAATCCTTGAGTGTACTTTGCAAGTAAAATCTCCCTGGGCTAGCAAGGACTTACACACACACACACACACACACACACTGGTGACCCTGTGAGTTGGAAACTCATTAGGATTTGTCTTTGGGGGGAAATGGGAATTTTCCTCCATAGGGAAATCCCTACACTCCCAATAAATAAATAAAACAATTGCCTAAAATGCCCCTAAATTTCTAACAAGTGTTTCACTTTTTTTCCTTTTAATCATAGTGTTTTATATCTCCCATTGCTAGTACTTTCTTCAAGGAACTGTAGACTGTGGCACCCAGTGGATGAAGGGCAGAGTGGAGATGAACAGGAGGTTGAAGAGATGAGCAGATGAAGGCTGGAACACTGGGAAGACAGTGTCTGCAGGTGGATAACCAGCACTGAGGCTTGGAGTGTTCCCGCATGTCTGAGGACTCTGACAGCCTAGTAGCACACAGATCTAGGGGGACCTCCTCTTTTAAAAACTCTAGACCAGCATGCCTTCCACGCGGTAGAACTGCACTGCCCTGGTCAGTACTACCAACTTGATGCAGACCTAGAAGAACCTGGAAAAGGGAATCTCAACTGAGTAACTACCTTTATCATGCTAGTTTATGGGTACATCTGTACAGGATGGTCTTGACTCTCTTGATTGATGCAGGAAGGACTAATCTACCGTGGGCTGCACCATTTCTTTGGCAGGGGGTCCTGGGCTGTATAATAAAGCTAGCTAAGTATGAGCCAGTGAGCGAGCTAACCAAGAAACAATATTTCTCCATAGTTTCTTCTTCAAGTTCCCAATTCAACTTTCTGCCCTGCCTTCCTTCAGTGATGAACTGTGACCTGGAAGTGTAAGCAAGGAACCCCTTTCATCCTCAAGTTGCTTCGGTTAGAGTTTTTTATCACAGCAACCGAGACCAAACTAGAAACCATACCCTTTGGTCAATGGGCAGCTGGACTAGAGAAGGTTCTGGTCTCCATGAAGGCATACATGGAGCTTTCCTCTTTACTAGTTTCCAGGTTTTGTCTGGACAGTTTCATCACAGGGCTCTTTAAGGCTGGTATAAGGAGCAGGAGTCTCAAAGATGCTGAGGCAGGCAGTCTTCATAGGAGGAAAAATGTGGAGCAGCAAGAGAATTTGGAGGTTTTCAAGAAACTTTGTCTCACTAAAGAAAGCCAAAGCTAGTATTTAAATTTCGGTACACATCCATTAGAAAGCAATTCGGGATGCAGCTGTTTCTCAAGCCAGTCACTCAAAATTGCTGATTCACCCTTGTGTGATTAGGGTCCAAAGACCATGTTTGAATAGGAGACTCTTCCCTTGGAAGATGGAGAAAAGAACAAACTGAACCCTATCCTCGTGGGAGGGATGTCCCCTATGTAGAGGCTGTCACCACATCTTTGGCTTCCAGATGAGATGACCTCACACAGCCAACTCTGTCACTCATCATATCTTCACGGTATTGGTTCAGTATTGACATGACAACCAGAAAGAGTGGCAACTGTGAAGACAACTGCATTCTCAGGCTGGGAAAAGCAAGATTCTCTAGCAGCTTTTGAACTGTTTTTCATTCCTATGTGGGATTGCGTTACATGTTTAGCAAGAGATGGGAGCCAGGCCGTGGTGGTGCACACTGTTAATCCCAGCACTCGGGAGGCAGATGCAGGTGGATCACTGTGCGAGGGAATGATGCAAATGGTGTGGGCTTTTGAACCTTCAAAGTCCAACCCCAGTGCTATACCTTCTCCAACAAGGCCTCTATTCCTTCCCAAATTGTTCCGCCAACTGGGGACCAATCATTCAAATATATGAGCCTATGGGGCCATTCTCATTTAAACCACCATATATACCACGTGGCATGCCCTTTTCCCTGCATTCACATTTACACTTATTGTGCACAAGTAGTGGCAGGTATCACCACTAACACTTTACTACAACTAGAGTAGTGATCCCCAAATACTATGCCACAGGTTCACCCCTGCATATGCGTGTATGGATACTCTAACCTATGATTGTGTTTGTTGATATCAGCTCCATTGTTAATCTCATTGTCTTGGTGCTTGAGTATGAACCTGAATAGTCTCACAAAAAGACATGTGTTTAATGCAGTGAATGGCAGAACGAGAAGCATTCATAAGGCATTGCTTGTGCCCAGTGGGATATAATGTTTTGTTGGTAAGAAAAACACTCAAGATTGGTTGTCATCAAAACCAGCTACAATTTGTTTCATTGAATGCCACTTTTACCTAAAGAAAATAGATAAACTATGGCTGCTCGTACTTGGGTATCTGGGAGACACTTTCCCATAATGAGTTACGAATGCCTGTTATTTGAGGGAAAGAGTAATTTTGACTACTGACACAATTTGAACTTCAGTCAAGACTTAGACTTTCAGACAACTCATGCCCATCACCGTGAGCATCTCAGCTTTGTTCTACTAGGGCGTTTCTGGATAGTGTTAAAGAACAGGGTAGGGGCTGGCACTGTGAAGTAGAAGATACCTACATTTGGAAGACCTGAATTATGTAGAATATAAATATTTGTCGGATGGCCAAGAGACGGTGTTCCAGACCTGGCACAAGTAGAAGATTCATTCGATAGGCAAGGGTGACCGAACGATATGGATGGGGTAAGAACAGGAAAGTCCATGAAAATAGTTTCCTATGTAGACATAGCTCAATCCAGTAGAATCTTGGCCTAGTGTGCACACAGCTCAGGATTCGCTGACAGCCCTGCATAAACTGGGTGCAGTGGCTCGTGCCTATAATCCCAACAGGAGATCGGAGGTTTGAAACCATCCATAGCGACATAACAAATCCGAACACGAAATGCCGTGTTTAAAAAAAAAAAAGTCCTACCATCTATCACTCTGCAAATATGAGGTAGAAGCAGATTAAAGTTCTACTACTTCCTAATAAGGCAGACAATTCAGAGCCCGACAAAAATCTTTTAAATGATTCCCGGCTAACGAACCAATTTTTAGTTTCAGAAAATGAGTCATGTGTCACAAAAGTATTAGTGTCATAAAAATGTTAGTCTTATTGGCATTTCAAAATGAATGAATGCAGAGTTCTTAATGTTTAGGTCTAATTTCTAATTAAGTAAAGCATATAAAAAATGTTTGGTGGGGGTGGCACTATTAACTCAGAAGGAGAGTAAAAAGGTCTCCATATCAGAGAATTGCCATCATAGAAGAGAAACAACGGGAGGAAGAGTCACAAGACATTCCTCAAGTTTGGGGAAACAGACCATAAAAGACATGGGAAATATATCTTTGTTTTCTTTAGGCATTTCTAATTCCATTTTCTAACTCTCTTTGTATTTAGACACTTCTACAGCTGATGTTTACAGATGAGAGAGACATGCCAATAGGTTTAAAAATGCATTAAAGTTCATCTGAAGCTTTCTTCTCACTCTGACTCAGCTCCTGATAGTGTCTGACACACCACAGCTCACTGGTCAGAGCCCCAGGATGCACATGGACCAGCTGAAGTAGCACCCATCTGCAATGCCAGCATTCCTAAGAGGTGCCAAGTAGCGGCAGGCATCTCTCACTGGCCAGCTAGCCTGGAGCATAAGGGCCAAACAACAAAGAGATCCGGCCTCAAAGAAGACGTAAGGAAGGTACAGTCCGACATCTAAAGCTGTCCTCTGACCTCCACATGCATGCTTGTACACACAGAGGAACACATGCAGTGTGCGCACATACCACACATACACATACATACCACATCATACACACGCACACCACACACATCACAAACACACACCGACGTCTCACATACACACACACACACACACAACTCTCTCTCACACACATTCTCTTTCTCTCTCTCTCTCTGTCTCTCTCTCTAAAATACCTCCTACCTGAGCACAGACACACACGAACATGCACATATACCCAAGTGTAGCATTTAACCAACTCCTTCCTACATTTCACATCAACTCCTACAGTGCAAAGACCCACATTTAAAACCTATCTTGAGCTGAAGTTTATAATAACCTAGGTTCCTAAAAATGGAAGTAACTTCCTTTTGAACAGCCAAAGAGTTGCCAAATTCTGAAACAACTATGTATGTATGATCATTTCAATTAACATGCTAAAGAAAAGCCACAGGGAAGGTGTGAAAGCGATAAAACCTAGCCTGGTCCGGGAGCAAGGCCTCTGGGCTTCAAAAGGAATATTGAAGAGAAACTTGAATTTGTTTACCTTTTGTGAGCAGGGACAAGCGTCATTAACAGCGGTGCCCCCGCGTCATTAGAAGATGCTAAGAATATTCCTTAAAAACCTTTAAAGCCTGCTTGGTCTTTGGTCACCTTGCTCTCTTTGGGTGGCCCGAGCAAACTAATTCTGGGATTCTGTTTCTACAGCCATAAAGAGACGCTAATGAGCATGCCCAGGGGAGCAGTGGGAACCAGAATCCTAAAGGAGGAGAGGGCTGGCTCTGAAAAATTTCTGGAATGAGCATTCGAGACTTCAGATGCTCCAGAGACCTTGCCTAGCAGGGGGAGACATCCTGCAAACCCGTGTCCTCTCCTGCTCGGATGGCCTCCAGGAGCCATGCAAACAGCTGCTGTTGACAAGCAAGTAGCCCCAGCATCCAGCCTTGGGCCCCTCAGTCCCAACCTCCAGGACCTGGGGGCGATTTCCTGGTCAGACCCGAAGCACACAGACCCCCTTATGAGGTTTTCCATGCCACCTCTCTGGGCAGCTCTGGCAGGCCAGCATGACTCCCCTGGGCTGCATAATTGCCAGGCTTCCAGTCACCAGGCCTGGTATGCTGTGGTTGCCCCCAGCCCCCTTCTCAGCGGCGCCACTTCTGCCCTGCTGTGCACACATCCCGCCCTCGCCCAGCCCCCTCCCCCGCAGCCCCATGCCACCTCACCAAGTGTGGGTCCCCACGCTCAGCACCACAGGTCTACCCCAGGCCACCCTCATCCTGACGTGTTTCCTAATCTGCTGGCATAGGCGGAGCGTGTCTGCAGGGCCCTGCTGTCACCACCTAGGAGCCAAACTTTGTCTCGGCTCATTTAGAGACTTCCCAAGCCGGGGTGGGAAGAGAGGCCTAAAGAGCTCAAGAAATCCCTGCTCATCCCACTCTCCTCAGCCCCAGCTGTCGCTGGAAGGTCATTTAGTCCATGCCCCTGCCTTTAGGGGGACGGGCTGCCTCCAGGGGTCTGACACACAGCCTCCCCTGTACAGCAACCAGTGCCTTCTTCGAAATGAACTTAG
Organism: Microtus ochrogaster; assembly: GCF_000317375.1. Classification (NCBI taxonomy): domain Eukaryota; kingdom Metazoa; phylum Chordata; class Mammalia; order Rodentia; family Cricetidae; genus Microtus; species Microtus ochrogaster. The sequence continues at coordinate 76,067,118 of NC_022014.1, forward strand.
GGACGCAAACACTGTCAATCTGATGAGTAGCAGAGCTCACAGGACCAAGTATTCTAAGCCTGTCTCCTTGCCACTCAGGGTCACTCCTCTCAGGCCCCACACTGTCACCTTCCTCCCAGCCAAACCCACACCGATGCGAGTCAGAGACACACACCACTTGCTGGGCTTTTCCATTTTAAGGGCTAAGCACAAGGGGAACACTCCCTTTGTGCTCCAAAGTGCACGTTCTGCTTCAGCAAGGGAAAGGGTGTTTTTTTTTTTCAAACATAATTAAAAAAAAGTTCTATGACTTTAATTAAATGCACTTATTAAAAAGGGTGAAATATTTGGAGAGGCTGTTTCTGTGCTGGAGGCACACTGATTTTCCAGCATACTGGAGAGTGTCTGCATCCGCCTGCTCGAGGCCATTTTTAATGCACAAATAAATCCGCACCTGACGTGCTGACAGATTATTATGCAGTGTGGCAGCCAACAAAAGTAAACACAGGGGCAAGTTTTAACCTCTTGCAGGCCCATCGCTTTCCCCGCTGGGCCCGGCTCAGGTGTACGAACGGGACCCATCGCTGGCAAAGTCTTTTCTTACAGTTGGGCATCTTCCTGTCCCGGAGCCCGTGCCGGGAACTAGGAGGCTACGCTCCTACCAGGCTGTCTGACGGGCAGCCTCAGCAACAGGGCGAGAGACCGAGGAAGGGGACACGGAGGAAGATGGACAACACATGGTGTTTCCTAAGCCCCCTGCCTTCCATCCTGTTTATAACTACAGCCAAAGATCCGCAGGCTCCCACACTGCAGGCCATTGTGATCCGCAGGCACAGCCCACTTAGCCAATCTCCAGACACCGGAGCTGGCTGAGCTGATGAGAGAGCCTGGCCAGGTGATCCTCCCAGCGCTAGCCGGTAGGAAAGACTCAGCAGAGCCACCAGAGAGCTGATGGGGACATGAGCAGTTTCAATACTCGGACCTTAAATGAGAAAAGGTCAAATTAGTATCGGCTGAAGGCACTGACTGACACGGAGGACAAAAGCTCTCAGCTCCCACGGCCCGCTTAGATGGGGTTATCAAAGCAATGCCCCTGGGGATATCCAGCCAGTTTGGTTCCCTTATGCCATTGCCCTGTCGTTTAGCTTCTTAAGACCTAGGTTTCCTCATCTGCATAATGTCTTCAGCTGGGGTGGGGTGAACAGGGGGCAAGATGGAGTTACACTCTCTGCCAGCCATCAGCCACCACCGCAGCTAAGATCAGAGATGTCTTCAGCTGGGGTGGGGTGAACAGGGGGCAAGATGGAGTTACACTCTCTGCCAGCCATCAGCCACCACCGCAGCTAAGATCAGAGTGCCATGGATCTGCAAATAATAAATGCTATTGTTATTATAATTGATGGGGTGTTGGCTGCAGCATGTGCTGGGCGCTAAGTGCTTTAATGCATTATCTCATTTTATCACCGAAGTCCCGAGGGCGCGGATCATTAGTCCATTTGTCACTGTGTCTAACTAGAACAAGCAGTTCATGGAAGCACTTATGATCAACTACGCCTCGCCACTCCGATTCCCACACCAGCCTTATCATCTTCAGCTTCCAGATGAGGAAAATGATTCCCAAGGAATCTGGTTCAGGAGCCAGAAGAAGCAGCAGCCACAATTTACTAAAATGAACCACATTGGTTCAATTAAAAGGGAGATCAGTTATGAACACAGAAAAAAAAATATTTTTCCACTATGGATACATTTGAGGATACATATGTTTATGTTTTAAAAACAAGAAATATTTGGTACAATGAAATGTGATCAGGCAAGCACAGCAATTCCTGTAGTAGGTGGAGAGGCAGAGCAACCCTGTTGACATCATTTTGCCAGGCTGACCACGCCGACCCTGGAGCCTAGCCCTAGAATCTGGGGGAGAAGTGTTGGTACACATTTCACACCGCAAACTTCTCTCATCCTGCCTCTCGGTGGTTGGGTCATATTCATCACCCTGGTGTGCATGTGTGTGTCTATGTGTGTACATGTTTTCTTGTCTGTGTGCATGCACACATGCACATGTAGACACATGCATGTTGAAGGCCAAAAGTCAGTGTCAGGTATCTTCCTATTTTCTAAGAAAAGGTCCTTTTAGCAGGTATGGCTGGCCAGCAAGGCACAGGAATCCTCCTGTCTCTCTCTCCCCAGTGCTGCGGTTACAGGAAAGCCCCACCAGGCCTTGCTTTTCATATAGGTGGTGGGGATCTCACCCTTATATGGTACTGTACTGATAGAGCCAATTCCTCAGCCCTTGGATTTGCTCTTCTTTGCTGGTTGTGAATGTTTAGGTTGCAGCAAAAAAAAAAAAAAAAAAAAAACATGTTTATGTAGAAGGAGCTATGGGCTGCGTTCCGCCGCCCGGCTCCCAGCCGCCTGGCTAGCTTATGCCCCTAAATAACAACACACAAACTGTATTCATTTAAACACTGCTTGACCCATTATATCTAGCCTCTTCTTGGCTAACTCTCATATCTTGCTTAACCCATATCTAATAATCTGTGTAGCACCACGAGCTGGTGGCCCACCAGGAAGATTCTAGTGTACGTCCATCTTGGGTTGTAGCTTCATTGCATCTGCCCTGGAGAGGAGAGGCATGGCATCTGCTCACTTCCCTTCTTCCCAGCATTCTGTTCTGTCTACTCCACCTACCTAATTTTCTGACCTATCAGGCCAAGCAGTTTTCTTTATTGATTAGCCAATGAAACAACAGATTGACAAACGACCTTCCCACATCATGTTTAGCTGCAAGTTTTCCTACCAGCAGGCAGAAGAACAGTCAGCCATTACCAGGCAGATCCTGCTTCTTGTAGACATTTGCTAATCACATGAATCTGGGGAGGAGGGGATGTCTTATTTTCTGAAACAGAACTGACTCCATTACTGGGTGTGAAAACTAAAAATCTTTCTAGTGCCAGACTCCCTTGCAGCTAGAACAGAGGACCAGGCCCAGATTCTCCCAGAAGGCCATGGCTATGCCCAACTTAGAGCCTGAAACAGCAACACAAAGCCACAGAAGCCCCAAGTGACCCACTCTGGTGAGTGTGGGATAGCGGCAGACCTTCTAATTTGAGGCTATTACAAACATCACAGCTAAGCATTCCAGCTTGCATAACAGTGGTGAGTGGGAAAAGTGATATTCTGACTGGAGAGTCAGAGGGTCTAGCATGGTCTCCTATATCCATGGTCAGTCAAGTAGGCTGAGATGGCCATGTCCAGCAGCAAAAGCAACGTCATCTCCTGAACAGCTCTACAGAGCCCCTGCTTGCAGAGCCTCCAAGTCTCATTTTCTTACTCTCCCAGAAAGTTGAGCTGTGCCATCTGATCTCTACAGCCTCACTTTTGGCTTAACTAGCCATAGGTGGCTTCTGTTGCATGAAAACAAAGCCAGATCCTACTGCACACACTGGCTTTGTGGGAGCCTAGGCAGTTTGGATGCTCAACTTGCTAGACCTGGATGGAGGTGGGGTTCCTTGGACTTCCCACAGGACAGGGAACCCTGATTGCTTTTCAGGCTGGGGGGGGACTTAACTGGGGGAGGGGGAGGGAAATGGGAGGCGGTGGCAGGGAAGAGACAGAAATCCTTAATAAATAAATAGATTTAAAAAAAAAAGAAAACAAAGCCAGATGAACGTGGATTCTGTCCAAAACTCCCAGCCCTGGAACCCAGGATCTCCATATGCTAAGCTCCTTTCGTGGGTTTTGTTGTTGTTGTTATTGTTGTTGTTTTCCCTTTATTAACTTGAATATTTTATTGCAATAAACGCCACAACGGAAAATGCTCATTTCATGAGACAAGAACTTACTGAACTTTCGAAAAATAAAAACTGAGCAAACAGAGCTCATACAAGACTAGACCCACTTCTAATGCTCCCCCAAGCCCATTTCCTCCTCGCGGTCACCATCACCCACCAAATGCAGTCACTGTTCTCACTTCTGACATCCCAGATTAGCTTTGCCAGCTCTGAAACCTGTGAGTGGTAACACAGGTTCCTCTGACCCAGGAGCTTCCCTGTTTACCTGCCACTAGAAGCCACGTTACCCTCAGGACATTCATCTGCTTGGGTCGCGTGCAGCTTTGCATGCAGCTGTGACATCTTCGCATGCAGCTGTAACATCTTTGCTTCTATTGCTATATAGCATTTTGCAGTGAATAAACACACTGGAATGGAAACAACCCACTATGGATGGCAATTTTTAGTTGGGGCTACTACAAAAAGAATACTATGAACATTCTAGAGCATGTATTTTAGAGAAATGCAAATGAGTCAGCAAAGTGTGTGTGTGTGTGTATGTGTGTGTGTGTGTGTGTGTGTGTGTGTGTACATATATGTGGAGGTCAGAGGTCAACCTAGGGCATTATTCCTCAGCAGCCTTCCACCTTGTTTTATAAGACAGGCCTCTCATTGGCCAAGATATCACCAATTAGGCTAGGCTAGCAGGCCAAAGAGCCCCAGAGGTCCACCTGTCTCCGCCTCCCCAATGCTCGAGATCACAAGTGTGCACCACACTAGTGTTTTGCTTGTTTTTCTTTTTGTCTCATTTTTGTTTTAGTTTTTTCCATGAGTTCTGGTGAATTGGCGGGAGTGAGAGGGTGGGGTTCCTCATGCTTGCAAGTCAAGCACCCATCTGAGCATACCACCTTCCCAGCTCTGGGCTAGGTGTTTCCTGGGGTTTATTATTTAACCAACTCCAGCAATGCAGCCAGCTTTGTATAGGGCAGCATCCTGTGAAAGCAAAGAAACCAGGTTCGGAGACACAAGCAAAAAGTTTCCCAAAGTGACTGGTTCCGTTAGGGAAAATTCTTAGCTGAACATCCAGGTGCAGGATTTGAGAAGTAGGAACAGAAGGAGAACATGGGCAGGCAAACCTTTGTGTGGAAGCTGTGTTTCCCTGTCCTAAACCAATTGCTTGTCAGATGTATTAGGAAGACCTAGACATTTGGCATTTTGCAAACAGTTTGACCTGGGCTAAATGATTGCTGGTGGGTCACTTTGAACGTCAAGGGCACAGCTGGACTAAGACTTCTGAACTCTTGACCTCTGACCCAGCAGCAGAAACTCACATTCTTCCCAGAAACAATGGCTGCCACAGGTAAAGAGCAGTTATGTACCCCGTCTTCCCCCATGCACCCACATACCACACTCGCAGCCTGCTAGAGGGGAGAGGTCACACTGAAGTCAGGATCATAGTCCTCGATGCCTGGGGGCCAGAAATCAGCTAACCCAGACTTGAGGCCCAGCCCTAGAAAGCAGGGATGGGGAGCAGGGAGGAGTTGAATAAATTGAGGGCGAATGTCCTGTCTTAAGGAGACATTTATTTCTCAGCCTGCTGATTTTTGCCATATGGGGAAAGAGAAACTCATTGTTGCCAGATTTTCTGACTTTTCGGGAGAGGCCGGGAAACTGGACTTTTTAATGATCTATTGCAAAATGCAATATTGGTGGCTGACTGCAGGAGGTGAGACACCGGGGCGTCTGTCCCTAGAGATGCCCTTACTCACACCTGAGCACTTCTTACTTCCCACCCCCGCGCTAGCGCCTCTCCTTCTGCTAACCCCTGCGCTTAAGATCTACCCTAAAAAATGTCTTTTAATAAACTCAAACTCTGTTTTTTTTTTTTTAAAAAAAAAGTGAAACACTGACTGTTATTAGCCAACCAAAACACGGGCATAGGTTATTTCTAACTCATAAGCCACTAGTTAACGACCGCTCGCCTAAAAAGGCCTAGAATTTGAGACTTACAAGAGAAGACTTTTACACAGCACAGAGCAGGCAGAAATGCAAATAAAGGATCACCAGCTCCAGAGAGCAAGAGGCCAGCCCCCAGCTCCCTCCTTCTCACATGTATGAACCCTTCCACATCTACAGCCTCTATGGCCACTGCGCCTGACTGAGTCACCATGAAAGGCAAGGCTCTCAAAGTCATAAGCACCACAGACAGGGTACCTCCGGCTTGAAGAAATACAAATCTTTGTGCCCTTTTCTTTATGTCTGGCAATTACATGTCCTACAATTATTGTAAGTCATGGTTTGGTTCCCCCCCCCACCACACACACACACACACACACACACACACACACACGGCAGAATGGTGATGTGGGAGTGTCATATATCAATCTGTTGATTTCATTGGTTTAGTAATAAAGAAAACTGCTTGGCCCTAATAGGACAGAAAATTAGGTAGGCAGAGTAGACAGAACAGAATGCTGGGAGAAAGAAGCTGAATCAGTAAGTCACCATGATTCTCCCACTCCAGACAGACGCAGGTTAAGATCTTCCCTGGTAAGCCACCTCGTGGGCTACACAGATTATTAGAAATGGGTTAGATTAATATGTAAGAGCTAGCCAATAAGAGGCTGGAACTAATGGGCCAAGCAGTGTTTAAAAGAATACAGTTTCCGTGTAATTATTTCGGGGCATAAGCTAGCCATGCGGGCGGCCGGGTGCCGGGGAGGCAGCCTTGCCACTCCTACTACAACAGAATGGTGGACCCCCTTCACCTGGAGCAGCCAGGAAATTAGAAGACAGTTTAGACAATGAAGAAGTTATGGTGACTTTCCTGTGACACACGTAGCTTCCAATCAGCCGGCTCTCCAACTGTGTTAGACTAAGCTGGTTGCCATGGCATGGATGGGGTGGACGTTTAACTTCTATTCTGTTCCCTAACAACTCGGCTAGAAGAATATCTCCCTTCCCGGTCTTCATTCCCTCCGCTTACACACTCACACACACGCACATGCGCACACATGCCTCACATGTATCCCTATGCACACAAACATGCATGCATGCACCAGTTCAGACAGTTGCCCAGTCAGAACAACCTAGCAGCAAACATGCAAGAGGATAAATCTGCATCAGCTTTCCCTTAGCCTCCTCGCCCAAAGAGGATTTTCTAGCTGACCCTCTGGCATATTCAGTATCTGGATACAACTGTGGCAAAACCCCTGTAGTTCCTGAAACAGATGTATACACCTCATGGGTCCTGGAAGAAAAGCAGCAGACAGCCACACTGCTGTTCCCCCCACTCTCAGCAGACGGGCAGAGGCAGACATTCCCATAGAAAGGAAACCCGGCAAGCAAAGGGAAGAAGGCCACTGGCGCATAGGACAGTGGAAAGATAAGAGAGAAGAGATCCAAAGCTCTGTAACTCAGGTGCCTACTTCACCCACAGGGGCAGCCCAGCATCTGGTGACTCTAGCAAGCCTTCAATAAATGAATACCATAAGTGCTCAATAAACATTATTAGCTGTATACCAGACCCCTGACATCAGGAATCCCTGTGTTCTTAGGGAAGTCTTGCAAGGTTCGATGAAGAGTCTCGGGTAGTTAAGGAACTGTCCAAGAGGCTACTGAGTTCACCTCCAAGGGCTTCAGTGGGGACGTGGAGACAGGTGGGAGCATGGTAAGTTGTGACAGTTCACGGGACACTGCTGACACAGATGCCCAGTAGCTGAGCCAGGCAGAACTTCTACCAGCCAAAGTTAACAGGACCCCAGTGTTTCACCAAGACCTGCACGTCAGAAAGCCCACCTCTAGAGGCCCCGTCATCCCCAAACCTCCACACAGCAGTTTCGAAGCTGGTAACAGTGCTTCCTGGTCAGTCCTTCGGGCAAGGACCAGAGTGTGGCTTGGTGGGACAGCATTAGCTGGAATGCGTAATGGCTTGTGATCTCCAACTCCAGTGCCACAAGAAAAAAGTCAACGTGTAAAAACCAGATCTATAGCTCAAACACAATATAATCCCTCCCCAGCAGAGCATAAAGATTTAAGGCATAATGCCCAACAGATAAAACTCCAGACTCAGTTTCCTAGGGAAGTGCTTAGAAATGAGAAATAGAGAGAGTTCTTCAAAGAAAGAGACTCAGTCCAAGCAAGAGAAGCCTCAAGTGTCTAATAAATAGCACCAAGGTCAAAGAGTTGAGCCCAGCAATATTATCATGGCATGTATCCAAAGAAGATTCCAAGGAGGGAGCAGGAGCTCAAAGTTCAAATTGAGTCTCATCAGCAGGAGAAAAAGAACAAAGGGACAGAAGACCCAAAGGGGCAGAGCTGAGGAGGAGCAGCAAATTGTAGAGGGGTTGAGGCCACCCTGGTCGCATCAAGATCATGCAGACCAGGAGCGGCTAAGGAGGGCTTCCATCTAGACCAGCGGCTCTCCACCTGTTGTCCCCTGTAGGGTCATATGAGCCATCCTGCATATCAGATATTTACTTTACGACCCACAGCAGTAGCAAAATTACAGTTATGAAGTAGCAATGAAATTTTATGGTTGGCAGGGATCACCACAACATGAGGAGCTGTATTAGGGAGGTTGAGAACCGCTGCTCCAGATACAAGGAAGTCGCATCTCCCTGTTGTGTAACTGGCAGGAATCCCCAGGCATTGGGTACAGGGAAGATGGAAGTGGCGATCTCGGGAGCAGGCAGGCCACAGGAGGGTAGGTGGGGCAAGCAGTCGGTGAGAAGTTCCTTTAACAAGCCAGGCATGAGTAAGAGCCTCCATGAAGTAGCGGTATCGGAAATAGCCACCAAGCCCTGCCAATTCCCTCTCAATACCCTTTCTTGTGCTGGACTGGGTGGGAGGCCGTGGTAAGAGCCAGAGGAAGAAGGGAGGGTTGAACCTCGCCTTGCAGGGCAGCCTGATTGATAATCAGACCTGCGGTGGTGATACAAACGAAACGCAAGGTGGGGAACGTAATCTCGTATGATAGAAATGACCGAAAAAAGCAAGAGCGAACGGAAAAGTGATGGCTGCCATCTAGAAAGTGACAACCACATCACAAAGGGGAGTCCAGCTTCAGCCAAGTGTCTGGAGATGAAGCACACACTTATTGTCACCATCTGCTATAGTGGTGGCTCCCAGAGACAGTCCAAGGCCTAGGTCTGGAGGAGATTTAGAAGCAGTGTAGTAAGTCAAGTGACCCTACTAGGGGATTGCACGGAGAGAACCAACAGGAAAAGAACAGCCTTGGAATGATAGGGACACTGATAACTGCCACACACAACCTAGGGGTACTGTGCTGGGCTCACAGCTGACAACTATGTAAACGGTCATAATGATGCTTGGTGAACGATTTGATATTGATGGACTCTAGAGAGGGTCATCCAATCTCACTGATTCCTGCAGGCTGTCCCAAGGACTCTTAAGTTTCTGCATTTGGAGATGTCCTTACAAACCTGACTAGAATTCCTAGGCTCCTGAGGTTCATTTCCTCCCATGCAGTGTGGATGGATAACAACCGGTTACTGTGAGACACTGGGGCCAATGCACCTTGCTCAGCATTCCTCTTTCTATCCAGGAGGAGGGGTTCTGCAGTTGCCACCACCTACTTAATTTTCAAGTTTCTCGAGAGAGGACTTGGCTTCATAGGAATCTCTTGGGGACCTTGACAGAACACAGATTCCGAGACTGTGAGACTAGAGACTGCATCGTAACAAGCACCCAAATGTAGGTGTTGCCATCCTCGGCCCAGGGACCACGCTTTGCAAGGCTCCTCCCTTCTTTTAACAGACAAGGGGAGTGAGTACAGCTAGAGGAAGGTTTTATCACTCACGTCTGAGCCCTGGGTCAGAGAGGGACCTCCCCATTGATGTGTGATCCTGCATGCCGCACAATAACCTCGGTAGGACCTTGAAGGTTTTAGAAGCCTAGAGTTCCAGCCATGGCTCTCCAGCTACCTTTGGTCAGGGGGCTGGTGATGAAATCATCCAGGGAGCATGTCAAAATGCAGCCCCCAGGCCTCCCCACGGGATGGAGACTATGACAGTAACTTCAGCTGGCATGGAACTAAGGGTAACTTGTTCAAAGCAGTCTGTGGATGATTCTGACCTATGGCTAGGCTAGGGATTATACATGAAGAATACATGGGAAGCCGTGACCATGATAGGGAGATTTAGAAAGAAAGAAAAACTAGACAGTAGTTACAAAAAGGGGGGTAGAATCATCTGTTTTCTGAACTATCAATGATACAAATTTCACCACAGCCCTCTCTAGTAAATGCTGTTATTATTTATTCTCATTTTATGATGGAGCAAGAAACTGAGGCACGGGGCAACCACATAGCTTGTCCAAAGTACCACTCACAGTAAGGTGCTGAACTCAATTAGAACCCAGTTAGCTTAGCTCCAGAGCCCACATCTTACTGTGTTCCGGATGTAAAATAAAGGTTCTCAACACCTTAGACCAAGCAGAGGACTTGGCCAAGAGAACAACACCCTCAAGCAGAGACCATGTGACACCAGCCTAGAGACTTGATGTGCGTTCCTAGGGCAAGTGTGGCAGGGGACTGCAGGAGATGCCCTGAGCCGACTTTGGGAAACACTGAATTAATTTACATTAAATGAAGTTCTTGAAGAACAACGCCACAGTGAGAATTAGCCAGCAAGCACAGCCAATATATTTCCAAGAGGGTCTTACATTTTCTTTTTGTTTGTTTGTTTGTTTTTTGTTTTGTTTTGTTTTTGTTTTGTTTTTCGAGACAGGGTTTCTCTGTAGCTTTGGTGCCTGTCCCGGAACTAGCTCTTGTAGATCAGGCTGGCCTCGAACTCCCAGAGATCCGCCTGCCTCTGCCTCCAGAGTGCTGGGATTAAAGGAGTGCGCCACCACTGCCCGGCGGTCTTACATTTTCTAATATTCTCCAAAGGCACTAACAGAATCATGGTGTCCGAAGGTATCTCAAGGCGCAGTAAGGGGTCCAGAAAACTAACTCCCATCGTAAAACGCAGGATCAGAGCCAAGGGTCTCAAACATCACCCCACCCAAGCAACAGCTAAGGGAGGATCCTGTGAGGACCTGCATTTGGAACAAGCTCCCCCAGGGATGCATAGCATAGCTTTGGCATAGCCAAGTGTTGGCTGGCTCTGCCCCTCTCCACCTCCCTAGAGGAGCTCAGCATTCCCTGCAGAACAGCCCTATGTAAATTTCTGCCTGCCTTCCCCAACTTGGCTTGATTCCATATATTGCCAGTTCCAGCCCAGGCCCTCAGGGACCCCAGAGCCTGCTAGGGAAATCTCAGTCTCCAGGTCTGCACCCCAAGCTCGTTGATAGACTTTCCACTCCCCGTCTTTGCATGGGAAATGCCCTCGTTTGAAAAGGCAAGTACTAGGTAGCGCAACCTTACTCCCCAGCTGCCCAAGGCTGTTGAGCAGCAGCAGCAAAAAAGGGAGAGGAGGTGAAAGGAGGATAAACAGGGAGTGAGGAGGCCCCGTGAGGTCTTGTGACCAACTGGGCCTCCTGGTGCCGCCGAGGTGGCAGTGCCAACGCACAGTGCTGAGATGCTTGGCCCGTCTCCGGAGCAAACACCCAATCCAAACAGGCCCGAGTGTGTCTCTGAACAGACTGTGTAAACAAGGGGGGTGGGGGGAAGAGGGGGGTAAAAAGCCCAACTGGCCACAGATACCGCTTTCAAACACGTCGAAACAAAATAATCCCTCTCTCGCTTGTTCACTCCCTCCTTCTTGCTGGCATTTTTTTTTTTTTTAATTTCCCCTGGTGCCGAGGCCTCCGCGGAGCCAGGCTGGCGGCATGTTAGAGCCTGCAGCCTACCTGTCCTGCATAGGAATGAAGCCTAAGGGACTTACTGGAGATCCTCTCCCTGCAGCCTGGGGACTGCAGCTACCACACTCAGAGTCCAGGAAGCAGGGCAGGAGCTGTTCTCGGAGGCACTGAGGAGGGACCTCCATGAGGGACAGGGACGAAGATGCATGAGAGATTGTGCAATGAACCTGGCTTTGACCGGGCTGGCCCCCCTTCTTCTCCCTGAGCACCCCCAACAGCAGACCCAGGACACAGAGTCATCATCCCCCCACCACCCCTAGAACAGGGCTGAGAAGCACAGCCCCCAGAACTCATCTTGAGCAACTCGCTCTCAGGGTGTCTCAAACTCCACGTGTGTGTACAGACAAGGGGACAACTTGCTTGTGGTTTGTTTCTGGTTTTGCATCAGGTATGGAACTTTCAACAGGCAGGGTGGGGTGCCAAGTACTGTGCCCATGAGCCATTCTAGGGTTAGGGCCATTTGCTGGCTTCCCCACCGCCTCTCTCTCTCTCTCTCTCTCTCTCTCTCTCTCTCTCTCTCTCTCTCTCTCTCTTTCTCTGCAAGTTGAAACAATTGAGTTGTCTTTCCCCTCTCTTGCCAACATCTCTTACTCAACCTTGGATCCAGAGGGTGTTAGAGGGGAAGGCCAGGGTGGGGAATCCAAACAGCTCTCGGCTCCACACCGGGTTCAGTTGTTAGAACAGCTTTCTGCTTCCCCAAACCTCGAGGGGGGTGAGGACCGGCTTGGAGAGTCCAAGGGGGCCCCAGGAAAGTAGGAAAGTGGAAGGAGCCTTGCAGGGGGGCAGGGTGGACAGCAGGGTGACCTGGCTCCCATCCACAAGCCAGCTTCCTCTTTGTCTCAGTCACATAGGCAACAGTTCTGGCACTGGCGGGCGTGGGGAACGTTTCTAAACTCTTCACAGCAGGCAGCGTGAGCCCCACAGGACCAGGCTAGACAGCAAAGCCTTGCAAACTCTCAGCTATTGCAGTGTTACTGGAAAACACCAATTAGAAAAAACCTGTCTGGAATGATCTGGATCCATGGGCAGAGTTAGCACTAAAGCCTGGGGTGAAGTTCACACTTCCTTTCCAAATTGTTAAAAAAAAAAAAAAAACTAGTTCAGTCTATAAAGGGCTTAGAAAGACCTCAGTTCAACCCCAGGACCCATTAGGAAAGTCAAGAACGGGGACAAGCCCTTGCCATCTCAGCAGGAAGGAGGTGGGGACAGGCAAACCCCTGCAGCTAGCTGGATAGATCGCCTAACCTAATCAGTGAGTCCCAGAGGCCTCAATGAAAGACCTGGAGAATGACACCCAAGGTTGACGCTGGCCTCCATATACACCCCTGAATCTGAACACACAGTTTTATATTAAAATCTTACACTAACCTCCACAATCTATCATGCCCATGCAATCCACAGGGGCCAGTTTGGAAAGGTCAGGAAAGAAAGGAGAACCCACAGAACTCAGACAAGGCAGCTCAAGAGCTGGGCAAGTACTTAGCGTGTCTCTGCCCTAGAAGATCTGCCCCCACCATGTCATCCCCCAACCC
>NC_022014.1:76080322-76091209 GCF_000317375.1 Microtus ochrogaster
GTCTAAGAAAACATCACTGCACTTCAGAGCGCAAATGCTTAGAACTGCTCTCCGTCCTGGAGGTCACAATATACTGGGCACAGGATCAAACCTCACACCCACCCAGCACATGGGATTCCTTTACTAGCCCACTGCACAGACGGGAAAGCTGAGAATGACAGTAACCTGCCAGGTCACATAGCTGAAAGGTGACAACCATGACCCTGAGCCAGGTGTGTGCTCTGCTCCCTCCTGTCCCACAGTAACACCCAGAAGCCAGCCTACTTTTGCCCACACCCTCTCTCTGGCACACGGGCCTCCCAGAGGGCAGACCCCAAGTCTTCTTCCGAGCTGCCCTCCGCCCTCCGCCACCCTCCTTGTGTGGTACCAGGTAAGTCACAGATGCCAAGAAAAAGTGTAAAAGGTGAAAGACAGCAAGGTGCCTTATTCAAACATTTGCCGAGTGCCTACTGTGTGTCTCTCTCACTCTCCTGGACACGGAGACCCAGGTGAGGGAGGAGGGGTCCTGGTCACAAGGCTAAGTCAGGTGAAGGGGATTGAGGAGTCATAGGAAAGCATGATTCGGACCTAAGTCTCAGGGTGATGTATAGAGCCAGTCACTGGAAATGACCTGCTGGGGGGTATTTATCCTGCAAGGGGTAGGCAGAAAAATGCAGAGAGAAAGGAATGGAACTAAGAAGCTCGAGTTTTCTAAGAGAAAGAATGTGTGTGTGTGTGTGTGTATGTGTGTGTGTTGTGTGTGTGTGTTGTGTGTGTGTGTGTGTGTTGTGTGTGTTGTGTGTGTGTGTGTGTGTGTGTGTTATTTATTTATTTGTGTGGTGGAGGCATTGTCTGTGGGTGTACATTCATGTGGAAACCAGAGGTCAACCTCCAGGGTCATTTCTCAAGAGGACAGGCTTTCTCACTAGGTCCTGAGGCTAATGGTTTTCAGGCTAAGCAGCTGAGTTGCTGATTCCCAAGAGTCCCTTGTTTTCATGTTCCTAGCACTGGGATTACAAGATACTCTATCAACTGAGCCATCATCTCCCCAGCTCTGGACAAGGTTTCTAAAGCAAGCCTGACTCAGAATATTCCATACAGAACATCTGTCCCCCAACCACGTGTTTCACTCTGTCCATGCAGGGTCAGACCTAACACGCACAGCACACAGGGAGGACACAATGAGACACCTTCGCACAGCAGCCCGTGACTGCCAATTGGAAGTGACAGTACCATATGTAACCAGGAGTTGTTGCAACCGAAGTTCCTGTGCATCGCTGGTGGGTGTGCATAGCGGGGCGGGGGCTTTGAAGAGAGGTCTGGTAGCTTCTGATAAAGTCACACATGGCTCCGCTAACGTCTAGCAAGTCTGCCCCGAGTTACCTACCCCAGGGTCACGAACACAAGCGTGTCCGCGAGAAGTTCTGTGCAGTGACGTTTGTGATGACTTTATTCAAAGCAGCTCAGACATGAGAACGGGTCAAGTCATAAGGACAAAACGTGACTCAGCAGATAGAAGGAGCCACCCTCTGATCTGTGCAACAGCATGGAGTCTCAACAGCTTCCTGCAGAGTGAACCAGAGCCACAGAAAAATACAATCCTCTCCCTATCTGAAGCAGGCCGGAACAATCCAAGAGCCTGGTCGGGGCAGACACCAAAACTGTACGCGACATTAAACTCTTTTATCACATACTTTTCCCTCCTAGGCCTAACTAAGACACAGCTGAATGTATTCATTAGACTTGTAAGATCCTAACCACAGTAATTAATAATAAAATGGAAAATTATACCAGAGCATAATCAAAGTTATTCAAACCTATGAATTATTTATTTCTGAAATTTTCCATTTAAAGTTTTTAAACTGCTATGGACCAAGAGTCCACGAAAGTGAAATGGTGGATGGAGTAGGGGCTATCGTATCATGATTTGACTCCATTGATATGAAATTCCCTTAGAATAAATAGTACAATTAATCTAGATGGGGGGAAAAATCTGAAGAGTAAGGTCAGCATGAGGGGAAAGGCCACATGGAAATTTCCGAGGCTAGCGGAATCGGCTGTAGCTACCAGAGATCTGAGGCCTGGGGTGGCACACATTTCACCTTTAAAACCATCTGCAGGCAACTCTGGGGTTCTAGCAGTGCGTGGGGGGCAAACAGACAAGTTATGTGGAGAGGATCACGTAGGCTTAGAGTGGATGGATGAGAAAAGACAGAGAGGGGCCTGGGGATCAGGCTGAGTCAGTCAGTGGCAGAGCGAGCCAATATTATAGAATTAAAAAGAAAAAGACGCTTGTGGGATCTACATGGTGGGAGTGCTAGATGCAACTTCCTTCCATTTTTCTACGTGTTTGTAACTTTCTAAACTAGAATCCTGGAGGCTGGGGAGATCGATGGCTTAGTGGTTAAAGCACTTGCCATGCAGGCATAGGCCTGGAGTGTTCCCATCCTGAGAACTGACGTAAATGTCAAGTGGGTGTAGTGCCCACCTGTAATTCCAGTCTTGGAAGACAGAAATGGGGAACCCCAGTGCAAGCTGACGGGGGAGACCAGCCTTATCAGTGAGCTCAGGGTCTGATGAAAAGACCCTGACTTAGAGAATAAAGGGGAAGAGATGGATCAACTTTGGGTCTTCGGCGCTCATGCGTACCTGCAGACACACAACACAAGCATATGCGTATCACACACAGAAAGATGAAAAAGGTCATTAAAAGGATGGAATATTAAGGATGAAAGGGAGAAGTGAGCATCCAAAATAGAGTTTGGAAGAGTACTGTGAAGATCATTGTCCCGGCTACTGACACGGCCTGGGTGAGGGGTGAGGAGACAGAGGCCAGCCCTGTACACACAGGGCTGAGACCAGGTGGAGAGATTCTCCATGGAGCCCAGGTGAGGGCCACCTCCATTCATTTACTCTGACCAACACCTCCCAGTTCCAAGGGATCAAGCGCTTTGGGACCCTAAAAGGACTCACGCTAAATAGTATCGCGATGAGCTAAGTGTGCATGCATCAGAAACAAACGTTCCTCAGCAGACTGCCAGGCCAGAAACAAGTAAATAAAAAGGAGAGAAGGACAGTGACTTTGGAGGTGGCAGCGAAAGGGTCCTGCTGGTTCGTTGCATAAAACGAACTTCAGGAAGATACTTGATTGACTTGCTGAGCTCCATCACAGACAGCCAGGGCTTCTGGGCCCAGTTCTTTAATATTCAAATGACTCCGAAAAAATATTTCCCCTCCTGGAAAGCGGAGGGAGAGGAAACCTTTGAAGCCCTCCAAGTTATTTAATTGTTTCTTTTCTCCGAAGGTAAGGCAGTATATTTTTAACCAGTATTAAATAAACATTTCTCTTAAATGGTATGTTCAAAGCCTTCAGGGCCTCTGATGTTGGTTTGGGGTTTTGTTTTGTTAGCGTGGATGAAAAAAGATGGTGCTTTTTCCTTCCCAATGTTCTAAAATCACTGGACACGGATTCCAGAGAGAGCGACAGATGGGCTCTGTGTGGCCTACTTGGGGACAGACACAAGTGGCCTGGGACCCAGGTCCACCTGCAAGGTATTCTGCTCTCACCATGGGGGGACCAGCTGTGTTGAGGGGGTGAGCTCATGGGAAGACCTCCCATCTGATGAGAATGGTAACCTCCTTGGGGATACTCAGTGACTCCTCCTGTCCTCAGAAGTAGGGGACAGCAAGAACCTGGGACATAAACAGCGTCTGTGCAAAGACCCAGGGGAAACAAAAAGTCAAACGTTTACAAAGGATTTTCCTTAACTGTGTAATCTGGAAAACAGCCTACACAGGCACAATTGAGGAAGATCACTTGGGCATGGGACATGGGACAGTGCCCATATAGGCACTGAAATAGACTAACAATGACTCTTAAATCCTCTGCATTCAGTAACATTCCCCCAAAAAAATGTATTAAGGGAATTATCAAAAACTAGAACTTACACATTGTCAGATGGGGCCAGTGATTGCGGAAAAACTGCGTTCCGAGTAAGACATGTCAAACCCCAGATTCTGCCACAGAGAGAAGTCGCAGGCCTTCCCCTACGTAGCTTACGTATGTATGAAGCACTATATTGCCTCATTTCGTTCTGGCAATAGTCTTATGAGATCATTAAACACATTTTACAGATTTTTTTTTTTTAAGAAAATAAGCCACAGACAAAATGACTGCCCAAGGCCATGCAGCTGGCAAGTAAGAGCTTCAAACCAGCCCTTTCTGACTCATTCCAAAGTCCACGCTCTTAATCGCAGCCTATCTGGCCTGTCGGGCTGCACCCAGAGGGGTAGACTTAACTCTAACGGACCCAGGAAGTCTGATGGAGATGGGTCCTAGGAACTAAAGGATCACAGGATTCTTTTCTGTGTGCCATGCACTTCTTTGACTTTTGTTAACATGAAATAATTCTCATTATAAACTCAAAAACTAAGGTCAGCATTGATAGGTGATGGTTAATCTTTTCTTAATAATCTTTCCCAAAAGGAAGTGCTTGCCACGTTTCTTTCTTTAACCTTTTATTCTGGAATAATTTTGGATTAAAAGAAAAACTGCAAAGATTATTTTTAAAGAGTTCCTATGCTTAGGCCCACCTATGGCTCGTGGCAGACATTTTACACAGCCACAGCGTATCTACCCAAACAAAGAAATTAACAGAAACAGGAGCCAGACAGATGGCTCAGTGGTTAAACACACTGACTGCCCTTGCTAAGGACCAGGGTTCTGTTCCCGGCCACCTATAGTGCTCACAGTCACCTGTAACTCCAGTTCCAGCGGATCCTCCTCACGCTATACACATGTGGTACACAGACGTGGGTGCATGCAAAATACTGTACACACAAAGCGCTTTGAAAGATAAATTTTACAGTGGAATTAAGCTACATATTTTATTCAAAACCTAATCTCCCCCACCCATTTAGTTTTCCTATCTCACACTCTAGTTCGTATTCAATGGAGCTGACACCCTTTTAGGCAGATCACAGTGAAGCACGTGTCAAAGATACATCTCCATGTCAAAAAACATCATAGACACATAGTGTGACTTCCAGCGACTTCCTAATATTCCACTCTGTGGGTGGGTGGTCCTCTCCTCCTAACTGCTCCTTCCTCTGCCTTCATTCCTCAATGTAGCATAAATGCAAAACAGACAAACTCCCCATCAGGGTGTGTGCCCGACCCATCACTCATGGTACCACACACACATCTCCCCATTTACATCTTCTCATTGACTTTACCGCTGTCTCCTCCAGGAAGCCTGGAGCCATCTGCCTTCCCAGCAGCCGGCGATGCTAGATTCACCTTGCATAAGAGACATCTCCCTTCGCTCCTCACGGGAGATCAGCATAAACTAGAAAGAGTTAATAGACTTCTAGGATGATCATTTCCCCCACAAACCAGACTGATCGATGCAAACCGCTGCCTACAGATTAAACTTCTACTCTCGGGGAATCCAACTGGTACTCAGTCTCCTCTTTGGGACTGACAGACGGAGATCTTTGGGGTTTTGGTATTTCAGTCATGGAATTACCCCTACTGAGTTTCATTTCCTTCCCATCTCTCTGTGGTGTCTATCGAAACCCCCAAATGGACAGAAGCATTGAGCCTGCCCTGTTAAACGCAGGCAGTGAGAAGGATAAAAGCATGCATCGTGCAGCAAAGTAACATACCTTTTCCTTTCCTTTCTTTTTCTTTTAATGGCCAAGAGGGGAGCAGGGGGAGGCAAGGAGAAGGGCAAAGGTCAAACAGATCCCCTGTCTAGAAGTGACTATAAGTGAACGTGAACCAGTACCTGTCCAGCACACCACAGCCTTCCTCTCTGAGCCCATCTCTTTTATCCAGAGATGCCTGTTCCATGCAAGCCATTCTGTTCCCATGCTCAGAAACACTGTCCAATGCTATCTATATATTTGGGTGATGGAAAAGAGGTGGCTGGGAGGGTTTAGAGCCACTGGGCTGTGCCCCATGCTGGGGAATTCTTATGTGCCATTCTGGCCTGCAGAAAGGAAAATAAAAAGAAAGGAAGAAAAAAAGGAAGAAAGAAAACAAGCTACTGGGCAGAGGGAATGTTCTCCCATGCCAAGCTCAGCTTGAATTAATACACAACACAACCTCTTAAAGCGGGACACTGCTCTAAACTAAGAGTCTCCCAATGGAGCTGATGAAAAGCATCAGGAAGTGGAGACTATTCTAGAAGGAAAACAGCGGCCACATGAGATATTTTCTTCACTCTGCTGTTTGCAATCTTGTCACTCTGGTCAAGGCCACATCTTCGAGTCAAGAGGGTGATGTCTTTGAAGCCCAAGGGCACTGGTATGAGTTCTGCCCCCTCAGTAAGAACAATTCCCCAGGAGCTAGGGCTGGCTGTCTCCCAGGGCCTCTGTGGTCCGCTATAGCGACTGATAGAAGGCATTTAAAGTTTGAATTCCGCCCAGAAGCCTCAGGAGGATCTCCTTCTCAAGAGAAAAGGCTAGTTGGTTACAAGGACATCTGTCCAAAAGGCAACCATGGCTTCTTCTTACAGGGCGCTCTGGTCACCAGAGAGAAGGGAGCACCCGATGAGGGACAACACAGGTGGCTTTCGGATCATAGAAAAAATGCTCCAGGATCTAGTACACTGCATGTGATCTAAAGAGAACTTAAAAGGGTACATGTAAGCCCAGCACTCAAGAGGCCAAGGAAGGAAGGTCATGAGTTCAAGGCCACTTTGGGCTACACAGAGAAACCATATATCAAAGCTTGCGTGTGTGCGCGCGCGCACACACACAAGAAAACCCTTCAACAGAAATAATAAACACACATATTGCTAACCTGACTGAAATGAGCTAAAACAACACATTATATTCTAAGGCTCCACACATATATGCACAATGATAATTATGAGAAGTAAAAGATGTGCTGGCTATTTTAATTATAGCATGGGCACATATTGTGTATGAATATCAAAGTTCTGTTCCCAACAGTCTTTTCTAGAGAGAAATGGTACACCTGTATAAATTTTATGAGTCTATCCATTTTGACATTTATGCAATTCAATCTTATTAGCCAATATTGAAAAACAAGTGAGACTAGAGTGTTTTGAATTTGTTGGGAAGGCAGTTCTTCCATGGGGAGAATCTGACCCAAGGGCCTTGCTCACTCTTGTGAGTCTTGGCCCAAGGCACCAGCTGTCAGTGACGCCTGTGTGCATGTGTGTGTGCATGTGTGTGCGTTTCCATTTTACTTAGGAATCTTCTGCCAGTGTAAGCTTTGAAGGAGGGGGCATGTGACAAGCCCCCCACCTGTAACTAAAACAAGCCACTGGAATCAAATAGAACTTGCAAACAAAGCCTGGCACTGAGGAATAGTCACAGTGTGGCTGAGCAACAGGGACCTCCACTTCAAAGACAAGCTTCCTCGAGGGTGCTGCAGATGATGGGAGGGAAGAGGGGAGCCAGCAACTGCAGCAAGCTCCATGCAGGTCCCTAGAAAAGTAGGACCTCGTAAAGATGATGGCAGCTGGGCAGCCAGCAGAGACCCAGAATTTCACTCGGCACCATGTCACAGGATAAGCAAGTTCCCAGCACTCAGCCTCTCGGTCTCTCTACTCCAGGAGAGGTGGGAAGGATGGTAAAGACTCCAGGGTTGGCTTCAGAACAGCTGTTGAGGATACGATGGCTGTGGGTCTTAGGGGGATTCTTGTCTGGGCTCCCAAATCAGAGAACAAGAGGAGCTATTTAGAGATGGCCATGCTTCTGCCATTTGTAAACCACCAGCAGACAGGTTGCCTTCCGGTTGTTTTTTTTTTTTCTAGTAAGAAGGCCACTTGTTGGTTTTCAGCTGCTTAGCTCTGAAATAATCACACAGATACTGTATTAATTAAATCACTGCTTGGCCCATTAGCTCTAGCTTCTTATTGGCTGACTCTTACATATTAATTTAACCCATTTCTATTAATCTGTGTATCGCCACCGTGGCTGTGGCTTACCAGCTAAAGTTCCATCTGGCTCCGGCAGGGCTACATGGCTTCTCTCTGCCCCTCTTCCTCCCAGCATTCAGCCTAGCTTTCCCCGCCTAACTAAGTTCTGCCCTGCTATAGGTCCAAAGCAGTTTTCTTTATTAATCAATGGTAATCACAGCATACAGAGGGAAACCCCATATCATTTTTTTTTTATCAATGCAAAGTAAATATCTGAGAAAATACTCTAGTGTTTCTAATCTGGCTTTCTTGGTTCATCTGGTCTACCTGGGGACGCTGAAGAAGTACATGGGCTGAACTCAGGAACATGTTGGAGGAAGAAGACCTACCCTTTCCCCTTCTCCCAGGTTCTCTGGCTACACAGAATTAGACCTGGGGCAGCCACCATATTTCCTATAGACTAGAGAAGAAAGAGGGAGGGGCTTCTGTGGAATATGAGATCCTTTCAAAGATAAATGCAACAATGGGCAACACCAGCAAAGTAGCCCAAGAGGCTAGCAGTGTTGAACTAGCCAGGCAGAAAGAGGAAGTGGGTAGTCCCCAACTCAATCCAAAATCTGCTTCTTAGTCTTCCCTGCCCCTCTTACTCCCTTCCCAGGGTGACTTACTTTCTGGGTTGCTCCCACCAACCCTGGTGGTGAACAGAGAGTGGAACGGGTCAGGAAAGTGTCTGGGCCAGATGATTCTGCAAGCAACCTGCCCTCACCACTAAAGCCATCCTCCTGCAGAAGACAGATGGTATAAGCTATTGGGAGCTCTAGGGTACTCAGCACCTATGTTAGTCATCTCCAGATGGGGCCTGAATTTGGCTGCCCATGTTCACAGAGTTCCTTCCATGTGGGCATAGTCCAGGTGACATAAAGATTAGTCATAGTGGGGGCAGGTGTCATTCATTCAATAGCTAAAGATACAACTGTGAATCAGACATTGAGAACACAATGTGGACTAAATCCAGTTGTGTTGAGATTTTGTTTGTGATCTAACAAATAAAGCTTGCCTGAAGGTCAGAGTGTAGAGCTAACCATGCTAGTTAGCCATAGAGACCAGGCAGTGGTGGCACATGCCTCTAATCCCAGCACTCAGGAGACTGAGGCAGGCAGATCTCTGTAAATTCAAGGCCACTCTGAGCTACACAAAATCTATTCAGTCTAAAAGAGAAACAGAACCAGGCAGTGGTGGCTCTCACTTTTAATCCCAGTACTTGGGAGTCATACTCCTTTAATCCCGGCACTAGGGAGGTGGAGA
The DNA here is from genome assembly GCF_000317375.1 of Microtus ochrogaster. Lineage (NCBI taxonomy): Eukaryota > Metazoa > Chordata > Mammalia > Rodentia > Cricetidae > Microtus > Microtus ochrogaster. Next base: position 76,089,502 of record NC_022014.1, read on the forward strand.
CAGGAAGGGATATGGCAGAGTGGAGAGAGGAATATAAGGTGGGAGGAGACAGGAGCTCATTGCATTCAGCCATGGAGACAGGATCTTGCCTACTTTGGTCTGAGGATACAGTAGAGGTAAAAAATCTCTATAGTGGCTGGCTCCTTCTCTGATCTTTCAGCATTTACCCCAATATATGACTCTGGGTTTTTATTATTAAGACTAATTAGAATCCATACTATGCCCAGTCACCTCTCCTGCATAGTAATGGGAACTGCCATTGATCAATCAAACATAATAATAAATATAGAGGTTCAGATTGGGATGAACTCTTCGAGGGAGGGCAATCTGCAGTACAAGATAGCTAACAATCTCAAGACAGTCATGGTGGAACCAGACCTTGCCAAAGAAAGTCCTGACCTGCCCTTGACTTTGGGTAAGTTAAATCTCACTCTCTCCTATAAAATGGGTCACCACAGAAAGACTTAGGGCACATTTCAGGAATTAGCTCATTGAAAACCCCCAATAACAGCTAGCTTGTACTGGGAGAAGAAACTTCTGGAACTCAGTTGCTAAGGCTCAGAGTGTCTCAGCACAGCCCAGAGACCCCACTCATCTCTTCCCCGGCAGACAGACCCAGGCTTTCCTCATCTCTCAGGAGACCCTGATAGACGCCCTTCTTCCAACTGACTCCAGCCAGAACTTCTGAGCACTGTCGTTAGTACAGTCCTGGGTCTCTTTAAGCAGTCACTGCCAGGACTGTGGGGGATTCATGGGGATTCATGGTGATTCAGCCCTGGCCCAGTGAGCTGGACACACAATCGCTCAGCCAGGACATGGCCGTGAGCCTGAAAGCGGCTGCAAGAAAACAAAGCTGTTCTCGGGCCTTCTCAAGCTCCCCCTGACCCCTGCTGCGTTCGACAGGCAGGCATATTCTGTCCAGCCCCTGTCCCCAAGGTGAACTAAAGCAGGCTTCACGCTCTTGAAGGTTTGAAGGCAACACAATTATTCCAGCAGAGAAATCAAGCAACTGACAGGAAAGAGTAGGAAAAACAGAAAAACAAAAAAACAAAAAAAGAAAAGAAAAGAAAAATAAACCAAGCATGTTTCTATCTCCCTTCAGGAAGTTTATCTGTATATGGTCTCCTCTTTGGATCAGGGGAGGGGGACAGAAAAGAGAAGTTATCAGCCTCATTCAAATGTGCTGGTCCTGGGAGCTCAGGAACACAGCTTTGAGGGCTCATTGGCCAGTTTCCACGCTGTTTCCAAGCAACGTGACATGCAATCCATCCATCGGAACCTTATCACGGAGTCAGTGAGCCGGAAGGCGCTGAAGAGCTCTCTGCCCAGACTCCCTGCACTAAAGCCCCTGGGGAGGCTCATGCAGAATGAAAAAGAAGGCAACAGTGACCCCAAGAAGAAGAGAACGAGACCAGGACTGGTGGTGTAGGTCTGGGATCCGGATACTCTGGAGACTGTGGCAGAAGGATCAAAAGATCAAGGTCTGTCTGAGCTAGGGTGAGTTCAAGGACAACCTGGGAACTTAGTGTGACCCTGTCTAGGGAACTGAAAACGAAGGCCGGGCAGTAGCTAAGTGATGAAAGCTTGCTTGGCATGCGTTGAGCCCTGCATTCAACCCCAGGTATGGGAGAATGAGACATAGATCAGGAAAAGGGGGGCAGGGGGAAGGAAAGAGGGAGGGAGGGGGAAAGGAAGAAAAAAGAAGGGA
>NC_022014.1:76091309-76105650 GCF_000317375.1 Microtus ochrogaster
GGGAGGGAGGGAGGGAGGGAGGAGACGGGACCTAGACTCTTAAAGGCGAGGCAGGGTTATGTGAGCAGAGCTGAGGCCAGGCAGCTCACTCCAGGACCTTGCCCACTTATTCCCCTCCCTGTTTCACGGATCCCTGGGGTGGATCGCGCAAGGGTCTTACAAGAATGTGCTCTGGGAAGGAACAGCAAGCATGTCTGACCTCCTGGCCTCTCCTGTAGTTATGACCACCCTTAAAATATATAAGGCAAAGATCTAACAGCTGTCCTTCAATTTTCCCAAAGCAGGAAGCAAAGCGGTCCTTCCTCTCTGTCTATGTCCGAGGCCACTTCCTGGTTTGCTAGAAGCCACTGCAGCTCAGGACCTGCGTGCTGGACCACTGCAGCTCAGGGCCTGCGTGCTGGATGTGGACATCTGGACATACTGAGCAGTCTGAACACAGTCCTGGCAATGGCTGCTTAAAGAGACCCAGGGCTGTAATAACAGCAGCGATCGGAGGTTCTGGCTAGAGTCAGCCGTGAAATCAGAGTTGCGATGTTCCAAGCCTGCTTCTCAGGGAGACCTTAGACAGAAAAGCCGGAATTAAAAGTCAAATTGCAACAAACACCAACCAAGGATGACTATTTCTGTCGATGGACCACACTGCAGCAAACTGCACACATATATTCTTGCAATAGCACAGAGGTGCTAAGAAAGAAATGGCCATTGTCTTGCTTCTCGTATGCAGCATTTAACGTTTTAAAATTGAAAACAAAAAGTGAATTAAAAAAGCTGAGCAAAGCAATAGCAATCTCCTTCTGGGTTCTTCCCCAAGAAGGTACCTGACCTAGGTATGTATGACGCCCCCAAAAAACACTGAGCACTGGCCGAGAATGGGCACCACAGCTGGGCAGCGGGAGACTCCCAGGGGGCAGCCCACCCCCTCTCTTCACACCACAGGACTTACCGGCCAAGGGCCAATGATCCCCAGGCATGGAACCAAACGAACAAAGAGGTTACACAACTCAGTAATCACACAAGAGCCAAGACAGGCCCTGACGTCATAAGCCCACCAACGTCTCCCCAGTCTTTCGTGTGAGCTCACATTATAAATAAACAACCGTGATTAATCAGATTATAAATATATAACAATAAACGGTATAAACATAATGACAAACTTCATAGAGCACACTTGAGTCCATAAAGTTAGTTTTCCCGCCAACAGCAAAAGGGGCAAGGCACTCAGGGGGACCTGTTAACTCTTTCCGACTTCCTGGAACCCATCGAGAGTCACCCCAGATTAACGCGCCCTGTCACATGGCCCTGCAAGGACGGCTTGGTGGGATAGAAACTTTGGTGAATACAGGATGGCTATAGACTGGGGTGAGGTGCAAAGATGGGATGGCAGAACGAAAAGGGGAAAGAGGGAAGAAACTAAAGACACTTAGTTGCTGATATGGATAGAAGCAAGGTTTCCTCTTTGGCCCAAATCTAAGCTGGAGGACTTCCAGAGGCCTGAAAACCGTGATATGGGTTTAAAGACACACAAAAAGTCCTACGTGCTTTCTAAAGTTTTCCAAAAGTTCCAACATAGCAAACAGTGGGGTGGGAATGGAGGGTAGGGTAGTGATAATTTCTTCAGTTCAGATTTTACTAGCAATAGTTAACGGTTCTGCGATCTGAATCGCAATGCACAGGGGTTGACTGCCGTTCGTGAATTCCTTCACTGTGGCCCCAGAGAGGGTATGTTGTCAATCCTGCCACATGGGTGGAAATACCAAGGCCACAGAGCCAAGCGACGGCAGAGCCACAACTCCAAAACCCACACTCTATACTGACTCTGACAGGATGCACTTGACTCCAGTGTCCAAGGGGAAACCTCCCCACAAGGGTCAGGAAAAAGAAGCTGGATAGGCAGTAACTGTGTTAAGGAAGGCACCTGGAAGAGGGAGACCTGGTCAGCTCAGCAAAGTAGAAACGATCCTTGCTGAATACACAAGGGGAACTCAGCCCTTGATGGTGACACCAGGAGGTCCAAGCAGCCAGGAATAAGGAATTGCTGCCAAAAACAAGCTGAGCTACCCACCAGCTCCTACCATTAGCCACACGGTCCCTTGGAAGACCTGAGCTTCCGGAAGGCAAACACGGATCGCAGGACCCTGATGACGTCTTGCTCCGGAGGAGAAGCCAAACACAGGGAGCACACAGTGACTCTGTGTGGCAGATCCACAGATAGGCACACACATACACAGACCAGTGGCTGCCATGGGTGGGGCAGGCTGTCTGCTGAGGATGAGAACAACCGCTTGGCTATGGCGTTTCCTTTGGAATGGTATGTGTTTATGTCCCAACTCTTCAAAAATGCATATATTAAATGTATGCAACTTTTGCATGTCAGTTATAGCTTAAGAAAGATGGCTGCAGCAAATTGTACAACACTGGGAATGCCTTTACTGCCGCTGAACTATACTGCAAAATGGTTAAAATGGTCGATTTGATATTATATGCGTTTTACCACCAGGATAAAGGAAGTAACTCTCCATAAGCCTCTGACCTTATTCAATCAAACATGAGACTTACACATGGAGCCAGGGCTTGGGCTCTATGACCACTGGGCTCAGAACTGGACGTTCCCCTAAGACCCTCAAGTTTATACAGTCATGTTTAGAGAGAGGGTGGGGCAGGCGGGAGGGAAGGAAGGAGGGCGCCAGCAGCCAGCAGCCGGCCAGGAGCTCGAGCAGCCTCCTGGGCTCAGGCAGCCCATGCCCTGCAGCCCCTCTGGCCTCGGCCCACCTGGCAGGCACGACGGCTACTTTCACGGGGCTGGGAGCCCAGTGTCCTTGGTCTGCATTAGAGAGTCAACAACCATTTATCTGGAGCAGGGGAACAAGGCGGTGGCGGTGGCAGAACTCTGACAATATTTAATGACTGGGGGTAGGGACACTTTGTAGGTTGGAGGAAGGCTGGAAGGCAAGGAACCAGAGGAGGGAGCTGAGAACTCCAGGGGAAATTCTGTTGGGGGTGGAGTTGGGGGGGGGGTGGAGATAAAAGGGGCTGTAAAGCAATTTTGACAAGTTAACAGACAGGTAATATTCCAGCGGTGTTTACTTAACCAGGCTAGCGCTTCATGCAGCGCAGAGGAAGCTGGGGCACGAGAGCCTGGGCAGCTGAGGCCTGCAGGCGAACAAAGATCCAGTCAGAGAAAACCAAATACAGCCAGGCCCATGCTGGCAGCCCTGTGGCCTCTCCTCCGGCTCGGAAGCCACCCTGAGATGCTTCCGGGACACCCATCTGAGAGAAAACTTCCAACCTGAATCTTCCAGGGTCTGCCACGTGGAACATAGCCTGGCTTCTAACTGCCTTGTCAGACCCCCGGAGCCATGTGTCCCGCATACTTCCCTTCAACACAAACCCTGCTCCTCAGCTCATTTTAGACTCGAGCCAGGCTTGGGGACCCAGGCCTGTAATCTCAGCACTGGTAAACTGAGGTGAGAGAACCACATATTCAAGGTCAACTTGAGATAGACAGTAAGACCCTATAAAAAAAGAAAGAAAAAGAAAAGAAAGACAGACAGACAAGAAAGAAGGAAAGGAGGGAGGGAGGGAAGGAGGGAGGGAGGGAGGGGAAGAAAGGAAGGAAGGAAGGGGAAGGAAGAAAGGAAGAAAGACAGAAAGACAGAAAGACAGAAAGACAGAAAGACAGAAAGACAGAAAGAAAGAAAGAAAGAAAGAAAGAAAGAAAGAAAGAAAGAAAGAAAGAAAGAAAAGAAAAAAGCTCAGCGAAACATAATAGCTAACTAACCAATGGAGACTTGGTCCCACCACTGTCCCAGGGCTGAGAATATTTACCCAACAATGAAATTCATGTCAGCTCTGAAATTCCACTCTACCTCACCCAGGTCCAAAGCCCTGTTCTGCTACCTCCTCCCTGTCATATACTGGTTAAACTCTATGGACCTCAGTATCTGTATCTACTGAACAAACAGCATAATAATAGCTCCTACCAGGTTAATGTGTTGTTAATTATTATGTGTTCGTGTCACTGATGCAAATTAATATGTAATAATCACAAGGAATAAAGAACAGGCAGACTAAAGGAAGAAAAGCAGACAGATAATAGGATGCACCACACACATCTGAGATTCCTTCTAGAAGTCTCTGCCACCCAGTGGGAAGGTAATCTGAATACAACAGCACAACCTTCAGATTTGATTTTTAAAAGCTATGCACATTGTTTCAACTCAAGCTCCACTCTCACAGGCTAGAGGGAAATCTCTTTACAGGCACCAGAAGAGGTGTTGGGCTGACTGAGAAGCCAGGGAAAAACACCCAAGACACCCCAGTTCTCAGAGGCCCTGGCAGCCGCCCCGAGTAACTGGATATGGCTCCATGTTCGTGTATTTCTCAGAGAACATAAGTGTTCAAAGACATTGAACCAGCACTCGAGGGGTGCCAAGATTATGACTTCATTTCCTACAGGCTTGCCTGCCTCTGTTACAGGACACTATTTTGAGGTTGGATTATATATTTTTAGGTTATTTGGAAAATCATTGTGGCTTTAAATAATAAAATTCTGAGTGACATCTGTCAGACTCAATTACTCTGAGTCTGCTAAGCTGCATTTTCTTTCTCTCTTTTTTCTTCATTTTTAAAAGTGCAATGAAGTAAGTGTTATCCAGAAAGGTTTGCAAGAGTCTGCAAAGTTGTGTATTAAACACTTTATTGAAACTGGTCCCAAAGGCTTACACTAGAGACCCAGGCTACGAGCCCAGGATGGTACACATAAGAATTGCACTTGTTAGGAAACAGAGATACCTTTAAAGAACCACAGGGACATCTTGTCGACTTCTTTGTTGTACCATCAGGGAAGTAGAGACACATGGAACTTGAAAATTGGCCTTACATTCACAATTGGCCACAGGGGAACCAGGATACAAGGTAAGCTTCCCCTAGGCTCTGTTCAGTAGAAACTCTCCAAGTTATCCTGAGGGCCCATCATTTCTTCCAGTTCCATGATTCAAAAACACATTGATAAGGATTCCCAATGGCTGTACCAGCCAGCAATATTACACCAGCCTTCATCCACATGAACCTCTGGCCTTCCTACTTTAAAGATTCGATCATTATCCTTACTTAGAAAAGTGTGTCTTGGTTTTTCATCAGGTGAGTTTTACCTAAAAGGGCTGTGGTGTGATGTGGGAGTCCCCTCTGTGTGCTGTGATTACCATTAATGAATAAAGAAACTGCCTTGACCTGTTGATAGGGCAGAACTTAGGTAGGCGGAGAAAGAAGGCGGGGCCAGAGGGACACCATGGAGCCCTCGCCTGAGATAGAAGTGCTGAAACTTGGCTGGTAGGCCACGACCTCATGGTGATATACAGATTAATAGAAATGGGTTAAGATGTAAGAGCTAGCCAATAAAAAGCTAGAGCTAATGGGCCAAGCAGTGTTTTAATTAATAATTGTATTAATTAACTGTTTCTGTGTGATTATTTTGGGGCTGAGCAGCTGGGAATAACCAAGTGGCCTCTCTCCTTGCAACCGTGTTGGTTTAGAAAGCCCCATTTGCAATACAAACGGGGAATGTCTGAAAGCAAATAGCATCCTCTTGAGAGGACCCTGCACTCATCATCGCCCCAAAGTCATTCATTCCATCCTCATCCACCAAGATGAACAAGTCTTAAGCATTTGAGATTGGTGGATTTCCTTGTACCAGAGGAAAATATGTATACACAGGAAAGTTGCATGTAAAAGCTTAAAGTGATTAGCTATGTGTACCAAGAACACACCTGACACAGAAAAGTGAAGAGCTGTTCAGAGTCAGGAAGCCCCTACTGCTCTTGCAGAGAACCCAGCTCATTCCCAGTCCTAATGTCAGGACACAAAAATTGCTTATAACCATTGATCCAGGGAATCTAGTGTCTGAGTCCTGCATGATGGGTACACACACTCACATGCACACATAGTCATACTCACATCACATACACATAATTAAAAATAAAATAAATCTTTAGGAATACTTGAAGAGTCAAACACAACCTTCCTTGGTAGCCAAGGAAAATAAAGCTAGATATTAGGAATTAAACCTGACCTCAAAAGCTTATATAGAAGAGACCTAGCTACAGGCTTAGAGTGGTATACTCAAGAGCTCAACAAGGTAGTGACCAGAGATGACTGCGAAGACTCACGGAGGCATCTGGTCAACCTCCCCAATGTACCACCAGGGAAGGGAAGACCGATGGACCTTCATCTGATGTAACCACCTGACAACATAATTCTATCCCAGTCCTTTTCCAATAGAAAGCATAATCAGCATACATACAATGTTGGGAATTTTGTTTGCCCATCAATGTTTGTCATAACTCCATAAAATGCCCAGAAAAGGAAGAATAGTCAAAAAGTATTAGATAGACTTATAAATGAATCTGTAAAGCACTAGTTCTCAACCTGTGGGCTGCAACCTCTTTTGGGGGTGAAACAACCCTTTTAGAGGGGTCACCTAATGCAACCAGCAATAGCAAAATTACAGTTATGAAGTAGCAATGAAAATAATTTTATCGTTGGGGTCGCCTCAACATGAGGAACTGTACTAAAGGGTCGCAGTATTAGTAAGGTTGAGAACCCTTGCTCTAAGTGAAGTCAATTAAAAAAAAAAACAATAAGAGGCACATATAACAGAAGTGGTACAGATTAGAAATAAATCCAGAGACTTGAGATGAGACCCCAATCTAGAATGTCCCAGGCTTTGAACCACCCTTCCATGTAAAAAGCTCTGGGCTGATGCAGGATGAGAATGGTATTGTATACCATATGTTACCAAAGAGCAAAACAAAGGAGCAAGGCAATGAGATGCCTGCCCAGGGGCTCCAGATGAATTAACAGAGTGCTGCTACTTTCCTGTAAGAGTTCTTTCCCTTCTTTAGGAAGGTTTATTATTAGGTACTTTTTCAAAGCTATTATTAATGAGATATTTTTCCTAATTTCTCTCTGATAGTTCACTGTTAGAATAATGAAGCTTCTCTCTCTCTCTCTCTCTTTTTTTTTTTTTCGAGACAGGGTTTCTCTGTAGCTTTGGTGCCTGTCCTGGAACTAGCTCTTGTAGACCAGGCTGGCCTCGAATTCACAGAGATCTGACTGCCTCTGCCTCCCGAGTGCTGGGATTAAAGGTGTGCGCCACCACCGCCTGGCTAAAGCTTCTTTTTATATTGATTTTGTACCCTACAGATTTATTATAAGTGTTTATTACACCTAAGAGTTTTCTGGTAGCTTCCATGAGGTCCCTTAAGTATAGACTCAGTTTATTCTTCACCTGTTGAACTTTTCATTCTCGTAAAATGGTATTTTAGAGTCTTAATATCATCCAAAAGTACATTTCACCCACCGCATCCAAAGCGTTCAGAGTCTACTAACTCGGGAGGTGATGAACTGATCCTACATGCCCTTCACCTTGCCAACAGCAGATGTCTAAAACTATGTCACCATTGTGGCCATTAGGCCCAGGTTAATCAAGCCTAATGTCATCTCCAGAAATCCAGAGAAGATGACTTGGCAAAAGGCAGAAGCCTTAGGCCACACCGCAGTGCTCTCTGTGCAGTGAACACTGAAAATGAGCAACCTCACAAACCAGCCTCCTCCGAATCCACTCTTCCCTTGGCAAGCCTCTGGCGGTCCAGATCCTATAACTCTACCTGGAAGTCTCTGGAGAGGATGACAGGTGCTTGGTCAAGAAGACAGTGGGTGCTCAATATTTACAAATGAAGATTGCTCTGGGTGCTAATGCATTTGCTCTATACGTGGTCAGCTCGTTCAACAGAGGATCATTCTGCCTTCCAAAGGAAGAAAAGTCTGCCACCGCTACCACATGGATGACCCTTGAGGACCTTAAGCTAAGTGCAGTGAGGTCATCGCAAAGGAACAAATACGATTTGACTCTGCTCACGGGAAGTCCCTAACCAACTCAGAGACTAAAGTAGGTGACAGAGTCTTAGTGGGGAGAGGAGAGTGGAAACGTGTGATTTGATAGGTGGAATTTCCATTTAATAAGGTAAAAACTCACCTTGCAGACAGATGGTCTGATGAGGTCACATTGCACTATTTAATATACTGTAGTGATACCACTGCTCCGTGCATTTAAAGGCAGTTAACATGAGAAGTTTATGTTGTGTATATGTTACTACCGCTAAGCACAGACAAATGTTTGTGTGTATTTGCATGCATGTACATGTGTGTTTACAGGTACATGTTCACATAAGCACTTATGGAGGACAGAGGCGTGCTATTCTTCAGGTGAAATCTATCTTGCTTTCCATAACAGGGTCTCGCTGAGAGCTTACAGGTAGGCTAGCCTAGGTAGCCAGAGACCCTCAAGAATCAATACTGTCTCCCCAGTATTGGGCTTATAAATGCTTGCCAGTTTGTTTGATTCTTGTTCAATATATGTTCAAAGAATTAAACCCAGGTCCTCGTGTTTACAAGACAAGCACTTAATTGACTGAGTGATCTCCCAAATACATTCATTCTTTTCTTAATACTTTATTTTTATTTTATGTGCATTGGTGTTTTGCCTGCATGAGTATCTGTGTGAGGCTGTCTGAACCCCTGGAGCTGGAGTCACAGACAGTTGTGAGCTGCCAATTGGGAGCTGGAGATTGAACCCAGGTCCTCTGGAAGCGCAGCCCGTGCTCTTAACCACTGAGTCATCTCTCCAGCCCCCTAAATTCACTCTTCAACCCCCTTCTCCCCAACTCAATGAATACCAGGAAAGAGATTTCTTTACCAGACATAGTTCCCTCCAGCATAAACACAGTCCAGAGGCTGACACAAGGTCTTTAAGCATTCTAGGGAGCCTCCATCATATTCTGTGGCCTTTTCCTGGGAAAACCATCAAGAAAACCATCTCATCAACCTTGGAAGCAGCATACAAGAAAGCAGGAACCAAAGAGAATCGCATTCGGTACCCAAAATCCAGGAGCAAACACTCCTGGAAGGAGGCAGGGACTATACACCCCCACCGCCCACACATACACATGAAAGAGAGGGGGTGGGGAGAAGAAACCTAAAGGCTAGGTGGGAGTGAGAGACTCTAATGCCAAGGCCACCAGCAGAGAGAATTCTAGCTTGAGTCCTGGCTTCCAGAACAGGATGGAGGTAGGTCTCCAGGCATCCTCTCTCCCACTGGAGAGGCAGGAGATGGAGCCTACATCTCAGTCCTTTGCAAAATAGTCTGCACTAAGAAAATGAAAACATATTTCACAGGATGGCAGGACAGAAGGCTCTGAAAACATGGGCTGTAAATGAGTTCCAAGGCTGGTTTTGCCCTTAGAGGAAATAAAATTCACGGTTTGTCAGAGAAGTAGAAAAGAAAACCTTCGGAATGGTAACCTGACCAGATAAAGACGAACAAATGCATCAGGGCATTTCAGCCCATGAAAGGTCTTAGGAGCCACCTAGGTGTGCTCTAGTCTATGCCAAACCTAGAAATGCCTCTGCAAGAGGCAAGGTATTTCTTTTTGATTTGCCAGTCAGGCTTGACTGTGAACCACCGGGCTGTCAGAGTTACCCTGCCCTCCTGCAACATTAAGACAGACAGTTACTTCCTCAGAGGAAGGGGAAAGAAGTGTTGGTGGTACCTTCCTCCATCCCAGAAATACTCAATTCTGTCTTGGTTTTGATGGCTACTACACAGAGGCACACACTTAAAACATTGTGAGTACTTCTTATGATTTGTTCCTCTAATAATGGGTACATTATTATTATCATCTAATAGTGAGCACACATAACATGGATGTTTAAAATAATCACTACAGGTTAATTTTATGCCCAACTTGTGCAAGTTATTTGTTGACAAGGATCTCAGTCAACAGGTCACCCACTCAGAGTCAAGTGCCCTCCACCAGACCGCACCCATGTGGCACCAAAGAAAAGTCATAGACACACCATCCAAGCTGGACCTAGTGGCACAGGCTTGGAATCCCAGGAGGCCAAGGCCAGAAGATGGTAAGTTCAAGGTCTGGCCAGGCTACAGAAGGAAGTTCAAGGCCACCTTGAACAATTTAATAAGAGCTCATTGAGAAAAATAACAAAAAGAGGTCTGAGGATGTAACTCAGTGATGAGCACTTGCCTAGCATGCAGAAGGCCCTAGAGTCAATCCCCGGAACCAGAAAATAAAGAAAGAGAAAGAGAGGAAAGAAGGGGGGAGGGGAGGGGAAGAGAAAGAGGGGAGGGGAGAAGAGAGATTTTTATAGATGCTAGGGACCCGAACTCAGGTCTTTGGGGTTGCATAGCAAGTACTTCACCCATTATCTCTCAATACTAAGTAGAGTCTTTTTAATAATCCCATTCATTAAAGTTCCACTTTCACGACCCAATCATCTCCCAAAGACTTCACCTCTTAATATCATCAAACTGAGCATCAGGCCTCAAACATACCAACTGGGATGGCAGCAAGCATTCGAACCATAGCACTGGGCACTCCTTAAAACCCCAGAAACAACGCGAGCAAGGCAGACAGACGGCCCTCCCTCTATTATTGGCTTCCTGAACAATGAGGAAGCTGTGTGCTGGTCTGTGTCCACTGTGATCCATCCCTCTCCCTCTAGTCCTGTGGGTCTCGCCACTCTGGCTTCTGACTCTTATTTACCTAGTCGCCATCCTTGTGTGGTCACTCTGCCTTAGGTCACTATGAACCCGTGTGTGATACAGATGCCCAGGCCTGGATCCGCATTGGCTGAGTCAGTCTGGGGTGAGACTTGGAGCTGGCGCGTGAATAGGCAGGCAGCTGAGAGCCATGCAACCTGGAGAACACAGACTACAGTTGGCGCTGGCATGGGACCCACCAGGCTAAATGACTCTTGGTCTGACCAGTGTCCTTGACACACGCTGAGTTTGTAACCAGGGTGGTGGCCTCCTCACTGCCTTCTCTCTACTGTAGCCCCATAGAGAGCACCAGGCTCAACACACAAAGGTCACAGTACTACAGGGAGTATCCTTAGTACTTCTAGAATGTTCTCCTTGTGTTTTGCTCACCTTAATGCCCAGTTCACTACCAAGAGCTCAGAGTCAGTCATTCATTCTGTCCTTCTTCAGCCTTGACTTTTCGGCCTCCTCCCTGTACTCCTCCCGAAGTTCTTCCCGAAGCATCCTGTGTTCTCGGCAGCTGCCACTTTCCCAGAACACTCAGAGAGGAGAAGCCTTCTCAGCCCCACCTCCCACAAGTTCCTCAAGATGCTCACTCTCTCGGAAGCTGCAACCAGGTCCTTTCCATCAAGATCCACCTCCTTATCGCTTCCCTGTGTTGTCCCCTATCCTGTGGCTCACCCTTAAAGACTTGGACAAAGCCACACCAGCCACCCCAGCAGCCACCGGTCTCTGTGTCATCTAGCCGTGCCCACATGATCACAAAGACTGCTTCACTAACTTAGAAGCAGTCTTTAGACTGCTTAGAACACACCAAGTACCAGCCACTCCCAGTATTTTATCATTAACTCCTCCAGTTCCCACAATCGTATGGGTCATGTATAAAACTCTCATTTTACAGATGCAGAAACCAAGGTGGGGAGCTTAAATAACTTGCCTATGGGCACAGACTAGATGGTGAACACCTTGAGGGCCATGTATGCATACGTTTCTAGAGTCTTCTACATCATTTGATAGGCACTTACCCAGCTCGTATGAAGGAGCGTGCTTATGGTTTCAGGAGAGGGCACAGAAAGTGAATACTGAGGGTTACACCCTAACTCCACATCCAGTCTGAGCTCTCTGCCTCCCTCCCATCTGCCACCATGCTGTGCACAGCACCAAGGTCCTGCCAGCATGGACCATGTCCATTGCAGCTGCCAAGCCTTCCTGGAGATGCTATTCTGCGTCCTCTCAGCCGTGAGCAAAATAAGCTGCTCCTGTCAGGTATTTGGTCCCAGCCATGAGAAAACTAACATAGAGAGGACTAACAATGAGTGAATGTCAGCTTTGCTATGTGCTGTTTTGAGTTGTCATCTGGTTCGACCTCCATCTAGATGACTCTTCTGGAAGCCCCTTTCCCTACTCAAAATTGAGGATAATACAACTCATCCTGAGTAGTGACTGAGGTTGTGGGATCTAGCTCAGTGTCCAGTACATGGTAAACATTCAACCTGGTCCCAAAACTTATTCCTACCCCCCCACATACATGTACATACATATACAGACCAGCACATGCATGTGCTCTCTCTCACACATGCACACACACATGTATACATACACACACACACACACACACACACACACACACACACACACACACCTTCTGGTGACTGTAGGGAACTCCAGGAGCCATCCATAGGAAATCCATGGAAAGAGTGACAGTTTGTCTTCAGGTCCTACATCACATTCCTCTGAGCACCGAGTCAGGGGTCATGCTGAGAGTTGAAACAGGAAGCCCCAGAGGAGTCCTGGAGCATGGAATGGCACGTCACTGGACCTAACAACCTGACTCCCCTCTAACCACAGGACCACAGAGCATTGATACTCAGAGAACTCAGCTGCTTCTGCCAGCCCCTTCCGGGAGCTGCTGCTTCTCCCTGCATTGCCTCATTTGCTGCACAAAACAGAAAGTGCAATCATTGTGTCCCCACCTCGGACACTCACTTACAGTTTATGTGTTGAGTCCCACATACATCTGCACACACATGATACAGACACCAACCAGAAGAGCATGCCTCCATGCAAAAGTGGGCGCACACATGCCCACACACAGAAACCCAAGGCTTAGTTGTAGGTACACAGACTACAGTTAAAGAGATGTCCAGTCACTCGCAGACCCTAAGAGAACCTATTTGTCCTCAGCTTTTCCATTTCAAGATCACTCTTAAGAGTGTCAGTCGAGCCTACCTGGAAAGCCACGCCCATCAGTGCACAGCCCAAATCCTCAGAGTGCTCAACTCACACCCTTTGCTCTTAGCTGACCTAACGATTTGGAAAACAGAGGAGGAGCTGAGAACATCTGTCACCTCTAAATCTGGTACCATCCACCCCAGCCCCACCCCACTGGCTGAGCCTCGTGGTACAAGTCTGTAATAGCAGATGCTTGGGAAACAGAGGCAGGAGGATCGTGAATTAAAGGCCTGGCTAGAATAGACAACTGAACAAGACAATAATAATAATAATAATAATAATAATAATAATAATAATAATAATAATAATAATAATAATAGAGGCTGGAGAGATGAATCAGCAGTTAAGAGCACTGACTACTCTTGCAGAGGGCCCAGGTTCAGTTCTCAGTACCCACATCATGGTTCACAACCATCTTTTGCTCCAGTTCCAGGGAATCCAGTGTCCTCTTCTGGTCCCTTTTGACCACTGCACACATATTGTGATTGTGCATAGACACAGATGCAGGCAAAACATCCATACACATAGTATTTTTATTTAATGAAATAAAAACTCTAGTTCCCAGAGTGGTCTATCTCTGGCAAATCACCGCAAACCTGGTCTACCGGTGCTATTGTTATCGGCTTCTGTCTACACAACTCACAGATTGGTTAGCTTCGAGGAGGGTCCTGGATCACGTTCAGATAACTCCCAAGGGAGGAGACAGGGACAGAGACTAACTCCCTGGTGGCCAAGGACCAAGAAGGGATGGAATAGACCAGAAAAAGTCATGTCAGACCATCTCTGGACTTTAAAATATTATATCCCAAAGAACCAAAGGAGATCACACAGGGAAAAATGAAAAATAACACCATAGTTGTGACAATGCTTCAAGCCACTATCTCCCAACCCATTTGTTCCCCCTCGGCTATCAGCCAGGACGTGGGCTCCTGGCCTCTCCCTTCTCTGTCACTCCCATTTCTGTCTTCACAAAAGAACCCCAAGTCCTCTCCTCCCACCCCTGGGTACATCTTACGAAAAATTCCTTGCAGGGACATCTGGGGCTTATGACAAGAGAACAAAATCTGCAATAATGTTGCCAGCCGTGGCCCAGGAATTTTCCAAACGGTGGGAAAATGCTGGCCAAGCACAGAAGCCAATGGGAGGAACCAGAACACGCCCTCTTGGTGCCAGGGCTCAGGCCTAGACCCATAAGTTGAAAGAGAAAGGCAGCGTAGGAGGGTATAGAGTGTCCCTCTTCCTAAGAAATAGTTAGGGAGGGCAGTGGAAACTCACAGGTAGCTGGACACACTGACATCTCAGGGTGAAAGAGGATGTAAAATTCCTGGGAATTTAAAACAAAAATCAATAGAGAGATATCGAAGCAATATCTAAGTTGCCAAGAAATATCCAGGCCAACTACACATCTTCAAGGTATGTCAGCTCATTTCAAGGTCCGTAGCATGCTAGGGATGTTTCCATTTTAAAAGCAAGCTTAAAGTGGGGGCGGGGGGGGGG
>NC_022014.1:76105750-76116896 GCF_000317375.1 Microtus ochrogaster
TTGATTAGATATCACCTTCTCTTTTCTCTGTAAAATACCTACCACTGTGGCCTCCCCTAATCCAAAGTGCCCTCCACATATGCCCAGGCAAGTGGCTGAATGCTTCTTAGGGATTCTTAACCCCAGTTCAGTCCATGTAAGAGCACAGAAGGAATAAAAATCAATTTTTAAAATGATTGTTCTCACAACCTAGTGCCCTGGTTTTCAGTAATACTTCAATTACTGAAAAAGCTCAAAGCCAAACTTCAGACTACACTGCAAAGCACCTGAAATGAAATGAAACTTGTATAGAGAGCGATATGTTCAAAATCACAGCCCCGGTTTCACGAGGATGGCATTGATGCCAAGCCTTCCCCTGACAATCATCAACCTGAAGCTCTCATTTTCTCATCATGAACGGCTACGAAAAGAAGAAAGGAACCCCCCCCCCCAGGAGGGGTGAGAGGGAAGTGCTGGGGTTGGCAAGCGAAAACGGGAGTTGCCAGTGATCTGTCTCTGCTTCCCAGATCTGTGCTGGGCACTGTACATATGCCAGCTGGTAGTGTCCTTGCCCGTTTTACAGATGAGGAGGTGGAGGTTCCTCACCGTTAGCATGGAAAGAGAAATAGATAGGGCAGAAGGAAGGAGGGCAAAGTCAGCGCCAATAGCCAACTAAACTAGCCTTGCAATCTAAGCTCAGGCAGGCACAGGTGAGAGCCAGCAGGTGCTGTACTGAGATGGGGAGTTACAGGTGATGGCATACAGCTGTGTAAAAAATGAACCAGGTTGCCCGCTCCCCAAAAGGTGATGACTTGTATTTTTTTATTTTTTTTCTTTAAGGCGACTCTCAAGATACCATGTAGCTGCCGAAGGAGAAAGATGCCAGAACATTACCAGTAAGCCACAGCCTCATGCCAATACACAGATTAATAGAAATATGTTAATTTAAGATGTAAGAGCTAGCTAGGAATACGCCAGAGCTACTGGCCAAACACTGTTGCAATTAATATAGTTTCTGTGCAGTTATTTGGGTCTGGGTGACCAGGAAACGAAAGCGCAATTTTTGTCTACAAGGCCTCTAAGAGGGACTCGGAAGAGGCCATACCCTAAAGTCACATCAAAACCTGTGGCCTTTTTGTCGAAAGTTCCCCACTTAGCTCCAAGGAAGGTCTCCCCAACTCTCTCCCCCTACCAGTATCTTGCCTTAAGCAAGTCAAAAAGCCAGACTTGAGAGATTTAAGAGCAATGGATGGTTCTCAACCTGTGGGTCGCAACCCCTCTGGGGTCAAATGAGTCACCTAACACCATCATAGATATTCACATTATGATTCATTATAGAAGCAAGATTACAGTTATAAAGTAGCAACAAAAATAATTTTATAGGGGGTCAGGGTCACTACAGCATGAGGAACTGTACTAAGGGTCACAGCATTAGGAAGGCTGAGAACCACCGCTTAGGAGGTTCCTTCCTCCGTCAGATGGGCCCGAAGGAAGCACTGGGCTGCTGCTAACCAGCAAGTTCATAGCAGCGAGACAAGCATCTGGAGAGATCTCTGCCTAGGAAGACAAACAACATGACCTAGGGGTTTCTGAAAGCCCCCTTCCTGGACGCCAGTTCGGTGTGAAGAACTTGGTTTTAACTATCTCTATAAAGAACCTGGGTCCTCAAGAGCTGGCTATGAAGCTTGGTGTTAGACTCCTCAGAAGATCACTACAGGACCGCGTGATGCTCACTGAATAGGCCCATTGCTCCTTGTCATGGCAGCGGGGGAGATGATCATTAAAACAATCGCCTCTGCTGAAGGACCATGCAAATCCAGGGGATGCTTCGGTTAGAGTATGACCGGTAACATCCCCAGGTATAGACCCAGGGCACCGGCAGATGGCAGGCAGCACCTCAGAACAGGCAAGGCAGCTTGTAAGCTGCGACGAGCTCGCAAGAGCTCAAGTCCTAAACCCCAGAAGTTCACTACAGGTTCTGTCCACCCCTGGGAAGAAAGGGCCTCCAGCTGTACCCTGGTTAGAGGTGACACACACAGAGAGCACAGACTGGGCAGAGGGCTGACAGTGTTCAAACCACGGATGGGAGCTGGTTGACTAGGCCCAGAGAGGCTGGTGGCTGCCGATATATATGGAGGGCAATTGCATCAGAGAGAACTGACCACAGCACCTATGGGACTGCTTCCTAAGTCGCTTCCAAACAGATCAAACATCAGGTGACAGGATCCCCCCATCCTCTCTGTCCAGAGAGCTCACCGAACTCCCACTTGGCCCCAGACTACGACGATTCTTTGGGGGATGTGGTATGAACGTTACAGGGGAATGATCTGTCTGGGGCAGAGACCTGAGCTATATACTCACTGTCACACATAAATCCTCCCCAAGCCTGTCCCAGGGACCCCTCTGCACCTTTCAGGGCTGTGCAGTGAGTACTCTGTGATACCCCAGAAGGTCTTCAACAGCTCACTGAGAACAAGAGCAACTCCGCCACTTGGGTTTTTCTTGAGACAGGCCTGTGTGTCATCCTCACATCTGGGTGTGAGATTTTACACGGTTAGATCCAAGATGTCACATGTCTCACATCAAAAGAGACATTTGTCAGCTGGGGGGAGCCAGCAGATCATGGACAGGCCGCCACCGCCACCACCGCCACCACCACCACCACCGATAAGCTGTCTAGCCTCAGAAAACTAGCTACACTTCTCTTAACGTACGCCTTTATCCAAAAAACACACATGATCCCCACCTTCCACTGTTAGGTAGCAAAGAGCTCGTGTGGACACCACCTGGGCATCCTCTATGGTCAGCAGGTGGACACTATTACAGCCAGTCCTTTATTTGGGGCTTTGAAGTCCAAGGCTTCAGTCACTCAATCAACAGCATCGTCCTGGCTGCAAGACCCTTCTCCTGATAACGCCGTCAGCCACCAGCAGACATTGAACGCTACGCCACATACCCGTGTTGCCCACCTCGGTCCATCTCACCCCGCATCATCAAGAGATGTGGACAGCAGAGCATCAGTAGGAAGATGGAGCACTACAGGACGATAAAGGGGCCTTCCGGGAGAGATCACATCCATACAACACCTGCCATAAGAGGTCTATTATCAAACTAATGCTCATTCCTTATTGTGCCTAGTTCAGAGAGTAAGCTCTATCAATAGTATGCATACACGGGAAAATATTGGACAAATATCATTCAGTACTGCCCACAGTTTCAAGCGTCGACAGAGGTTTTGAAACCTGTCCCGGCAGCTGAGGGAGACACCTGTACTGGCAGTCATTCACAGTGTCTCAGCCTAGAGTCCCCTAAGAATAGTCTTCCAGGACTCTGTAGAGAGTTATTCTCACCACAGACTGGTCCTAAACAGATCTATTAAGAATACCAGCCCCACCCACAGCCAGGCTGTTCCCAGGAAGGCACACCCAAGGATGCACCAAGGTCTCGGTCTCCTGGCTAGGCACATGGGAGGAGCCTCCATCGTGACGGTGTGGCTCAGCTCTTCACCCCAGACAGACAGGAAATGCTGTCATCCTCTTGGGACACTTGTGCCAAGCTTCCTGAAAGGATCGCTGTAGTTACCTGCAGGGCTCAACGAACGAGGGCTATCTCTTGTCCTGGCAGAGAAGATGGAAAGCAGCCCCAATGGACAGTCAGGGATCAGTGGCACCTGCCTAGGCTCAGGTCCGGCTCCCATCTCCAGGGAGAAGGACTCTTATAACACTTGTACATGGCCAGAAAAGACGGTAGGGCTGGAGGGATGGCTCGGTCATCAAGGCTAGGCTCACAATCAAAGATAGAAAACAGACCACGCTATCCCATGCTCTCTCATAGAGAGCAAAAAGACACTTCAGTTAGCAAATCCTTCCTAAGAGAGTGACAGTACCAGTGGAGGGACTCAGACAACGGTGGTCATAGCAGGCTACCCAAAGTCCCTCCCCAGAGACACCTGCTCCAGGAGAAAAGCAAATGCTAGCACCATGCTCCCAAAGCCGCTCCTTCAGTGGCTGCAGGCTGTCTGAGTGCTCCCTCTTGCTGCCCAGCCAGAGGCATCAGTCACCAAGGGTCTTCATCCTTCCCATCTCTAAAGGGGCTGAGTCATTCTTGCTCCCCTCATGGGTGACACTTCATGTGAAGCTCATTCACACCCGAGTGTCACCTCAGGCAGTGCCCTGTGAAGCCTCTCCAATGAAAGGGCTTTTTCTTCTTGAAAGGAATCTGAGGAGCCACAGCCGACAAGGGCAGTCAGGAAGGATGCCCCACAAGCCACCCCAGACCTGCATCTGCCCTAGCCTGACCTAGCAGCTGCCTTCTCCTCCACCCGTAGCTCCACCTGTCTGGAAAAGCGCTCCACACCCTGCCTGGCCCATCTAATGCCTAGGCCACATCTCTGGGCTTCCAACCCCCAGAATAAGATTCTACACACACACACACACACACACACACACAGAGAGAGAGAGAGAGAGAGAGAGAGAGAGAGAGAGAGAGAGAGAGAGAGAAAGAGACAGACAGACAGACATAGAGTGACAGACACAGAAATAGAGAGACGCACACAGACACAGATAGAGACACACACAGACACAGACACACAGAATCACAGAGATGGAGAAAGACACACACACAGACAGAGTCACAGACACACACAGAGATACACACACATGGAAACATACACAGAGACAGACACATAGAGTCACAGACACACAGAGACACATACACAAAGACATACAGAGACAGACACACAGATACACAGACACAGAGGTAGAGCGACACACACCACAGACAGACAGAGTCACAGACACACACACACACATGCACGCGCGCACCCATAGCACCCACAAAACCCAAGCATACCTGAAAATAATGGTCTTCATTAGCACAGGTAAGACACAGTAGAGCCCCCTCCCCCGGCATGTCTTATGTCCCCAGCATTAAGATTTCATTAATAAATCCCCCTGGAATATTCACTGCTCAAATCTCCAGGGCGGTTTCTCACAGAGTCCAAGTGGGGAAGTCCATCCCATGGCTAGAGGACAAAGAGCCAAAAAGTCAGAGTCCGTACACAGGACACAGGTCCACGTTGGACCGGAGCACACAAGGCAAGGTGCTGTGGGTAAGGCAATGGAGGGTCATGCAGCCCAAGGGGGACAGGTCACACTCTGGGGCTCAGATTTTGATTCTAAGACATCACATCTGTCTGGGCCGTTTCACTCCATCCAGATGTGACCGCACAGGAGTTACCGGGGTCTTGGGAGGATTAACTCGAAAGACCTAAGCAGAGCTCTTAGCTCTCAGGAAGCATGCTCGTCACCCCCTGGCTCTGTAAGAAACCATTGTCCACCTGGCAGACAAAACTCAACTCAAAATGGATTAAGGACCTATGATAAAAGGAAAAGGCTGTCCGTCAACTCCATGGCTCTTCATACACACCCTACAGATCAGGATTGATTCCATCTTACTAATGGGAATAGTGGAGTGTTTGTGAGTCCCTGAAACCAGGGTCAAGAGCTCAGGAGTGTTGGCTGAAGAGCCACATTCTCACGGAGCTGCTCAGGGCCGCGTGGACGAGTGAGCTGGGCTTTCCCGGGCTATCGCGAGGCCTGCATGTTGCAGTCACTAACAGAGGTATCCTTTTTGTCTGTGTTCCTGCCTCTCTTTTCAGATTCATGAGAAGCCACACAATTAACTACAGAGCCTCCAGAAGGCACCAAGTAGTACCATGCACTCAGGGTTGAGCAAGACACGGGATATCCACATGAATAAAAAGTATAATTTTTCTTCCCAGGCCACAGGAGGCCCGCTGGCCCAGGAGAAGCTGGGGGTTAGGCTGCAGGGCAAGGACAGCTTGTTCAGGTTCCCCCCCTCCCGCTACCCTTCCCAGCTGGGGTGGGGTCACAACCTCCCTTAGCTCAGGCCTCTGGACACTGTGCTCCCAGCAGGAAAGGCCAGCTCAGGCCCCACACTGTGCCTGGCCCTAGAGGCAATCAGATCTAGCCCCCATCCCCCACACCCACCAGCCTTCTGCATTTGTCCCGGGGTCTTCCAGGGGGGCAAGGGTCTGGTGCGGTGACCCCTGGGACCTGCCTCTCAGTCACTGGCCCAGGCAGACTGGAAAGGCTCTGATCTCTATAGAGACACAGAGGGCTTCTAGGAGGGGAGCCCCAAACGGAGAGGCCTGAACTCGGGACCTTGCCCTGTGTTTCCCAGAGAAAAGTCCATCTTAAATGGAGCCAATCACGGTACAAAATGAAAAAAAACAGGCAGCTTCCAAACAGAAGCAGAGCTCCCCATCAGCTCTCCCTGTAAGCTGCAATCCCATCACCTTCTTCCAAATGCTCCCCCAAACCACAGCTTTTGGGTCACCCCAGAACCCCTGCCTCTGCCTGCGGAAACCCCAAGGAAAGACTTGTTTTAAGCCGCGTCTACAAACCAGCACAGGAGAAGAACCTTCACTCTGCAGTGAGAGGAGCAGCAGGGCCAGTAAACGGAATGAATGAAGTGACCTGTTCAGGAGTGGAAGGAGCACACATTTGTGCAACCAGAATAAACCTGGGAGAGAATGCAAGCTGCTTCTAGGGCCGAACCACAGAGGCTCTTTGTTTCCCGGGCACTTTGCGGTGTTTTACACAGAAACTCTAGTGACTGCTGAGGAAGCTCCTCTAGGAAGTTTCCAATCCCTTCTCCCTCCTCCTCTTCCTCTTCTTTTCCTTCCTCCTCCTTCCTCTCCTCCTCCTCTTGCATTCCCTGTTTAACCGGCTTTCTCTCCCAGGAACAAACTAGCCTATCATTTCTCCCTCTAAGAGATTGATCACCAGGTTGGAGGTGATCTTTAGCACCCTGGGGCATCTCAGGAGCTGCTGGGGAAACTGCGGGGACACGGCGACACAATACCAATGCCCCAAACTTCCTTCCTTGCAGGAGAAGCTAGCTCTGCATTTGTGCTCAGGCAGAACGAGCAGGCGGGCAGGCGTTGGGCTCTGGACCCCACCAGCAGCCAGGGCACTGTCAGGCGCCTGGGTGACCACTGCAACCCAGCTCAGGGACTGAAGGCGAAAGCAGGCACACGGTGGAGCCACAGCGCCATCAAGTGGTTGCTTTGGGAATGGTCGCAACATGAGCGAGACTGGCTCAGGGACCATATCCAGGGTTCCCAGCCTCAACTATCCCTGGAGAAAACAGAGCTGCCGAACTGTCACTCCAGGCCCTGGGGCAGGAGCCTGCAGATGGACACCATCTGTACAGGCATGCAACAAACACCCTGCAAGGATGGACTGGAATCTGCCCCCGAGGATGCTAGAAGATCATCCCTGTTCCAGCTCTGGGAGAGGTCACAATCCAGGGACCACCCTCTCCTCCAGCAATGTACAATCTAGAAGGTTCTCAAGAGGTGCAGGGCAGAGAAGAGGGGACACCTCCCATGCAGCAGACCTGCCTGTCTGTGTGCATTCTGCAGGGGACAGAGCCACACAAAAACTGCAAGACAGTCCCCGTCAGCTGAGAGCCCAGCCTGTGGTAAGGAATGGAGCCTGGGAGTGGGAGCTGCTGCCCACAGCCCTGACAAGTCCGTGGCTTTAACACTCGCTCCTGGAACACAGAATGTGACTCCAAGTGCTTCCTGGGACAGATCTGATCCTCAGAACAAATGACAGAGTTACTCAAGAAGGCGGCATGAGACACAGCCCAAGAAGGACTCAAAACACAAAAATAAAAACACACGCCCTGCGAATAGAGAAATGTTCCAGGCCAGGGCATATCTGAAGGCTTGATTACATTTACTGCTTTGCTGTACACCGCACCTATGATAGAATATAATATGAAAAGTAAATCAAGCAATTAAGAAGTTATCACTATTAATCGACCAGAACAATTATGACAACATACTTGGTTAAAAAAAAAATCATTCAATGCTTACGAATTCTTTATTTCTGGAATTTTTCTACTTACTATATCCTAACCACAGTTTCCAGCAGAAAATGAAGCTGCAGAGACGGGGGGAGGGCAAAGCTGTGTGAAGGGGCAACGCTGGACAATGGGACAGCATGGCGGGGTGGCCGTTCTCTGTGTTAATTCCGTTGTGTGCACGATCTCCTTTAACCTTCACTACATCCTTAGGGGATGGGAGCTTTTATGATTCTGTTTTATAGGAAAAGTAGAACCCAGAAATGAAACACAGCACCCCTGCCAGCCTGCTGGAGAGGGGCAAAGCCGGGTGTGGTTCCTGGCACTCACTGGAGCAGACCCTGTCCCCAGCTGCCTCCAGATACCATCCAGCTACCTGGATACTTCCCTTCCTCCAGGTGGATCCAGGTTTTATCAAATGGGGAGTCACACATTCTTCTAGAGGGAGAGGTATCTGTAGTACAAATTAGGCTGTAAATGCCTAGCTAGGTTTTGGCAGGAAGGCTGGGGCTGGGGCCACCTTATCTCAGGGCAGGTCCACCTCTGCCCTCTGTAGCCCCGCCCCCACACCCACCTTATCAACTGGCCCTCCAGAAGCACCTTCTATGTGGGCCTCTCCCAGCCATGGCTCTGGGCTTCTACAACTGACTTCCAGGCCAGCTTGCCCAGCTTGCCTTGGAAGCTGCCAGGACTCAAGGTGACTCAATGACACCCCAACTGCCAAGTACAAAGAAGCTGTTCTCAGGCCCACCCTCCACTCCCCCACCCCTCCTCTGGAGGTTCACAGCCCTGATGTTCATAACTGTAGGGCGTGCCTATGTGGGTGTATAGATGTGTGTATGAATGTGTGGGCTTGTGTGCACACAAGTGTGGACAGAAGTCCACTTTGGGCATCTTCTGCTGGTCTCCGCCTTGGTGGTTGTGACAGGGTCTCATAGAACCTGCAGCTCACAGATTTTACTAGACTGGCTGGCCAGTGAGCTTGTGTGTGTGTGTGTGTGTGTGTGTGTGTGTGTGTGTGTGTGTGTCTTTACCTCACCATTGCTGGCCAGTGAGCTCGTGTGTATGTGTGCGCACACGTGTGTGTGTGTGTGTGTGTGTGTGTGTGTGTGTGTATGCGCGTGTGCTCGTGCATGCTGTCTTCACCTCCCCATTGCTGGTTAGTGAGATCGTGTGTATGTGTGTGTGTGCGCGCACACACATGCATGTGCGTGTGCTATCTTTACCTCACCATTACTGGCCAGTGAACTTGTGTGTGTGCGCGTATATGCGTGCGTGCATGTGCGTGTTTGTGTGTGTGTGTGTATGTACACGTGTGCACTGGTCTTCCCCTCCCCAGTTCTGAGATTACAGCATCCAAACACACAGCCCAGCCTTGCCTGGCTGTTAAGTGGATCTTAGGGAATCTCACTTAGGGATACTAGGGACTGTGCCTCTGCAGCAAGGACTTTTACCCACTGTGCCATCTCCCAGAAACAGCTGGGCCTGGAGCAGCAGGACACAGTGGCAGGACATTTTCTGGGCTCCCTCTCACTTTGTGGTCACTCTGTGCTCCCAAATCATCTGCTCCTCAAACTTCCGGTGTGCAGCAGGAGGGTCACAGGGACAGAGAGACCGCTACAGGCTAGGCTTCATCCAAGCCCTCATGGAGTGCCCGTGAGCCTCCGCGCACTGGGTACCATCTCTGGCCCATTCCTCCTCCAGATCATGAGCATCACACAGCAGGAGGGATCTGAGGGACTAAACGACCTCACACATAGAATGCCGAGGTCTAGCAGGATGCCAGGCACAGAGCAGGGTTCCCAATGGTAGAGCCCTCATCAGCCCAGTCCATCTCTCAGTCCTGGGAGCTCAGTTAGCCCACCAATCCGGCCATATGGAGTGAGGTCATCAGAACACATCTTCTCTAAAGCTGAGCTTGCCCGTGGTCCTTCCCTCTTCCCTTCCCCTGCTAGCTTCTGAACGGTACCACTGACTGTTCCACATCTGGACAAGACATCCAGGACTCATGGGAGATCCAGTCACCTCTCTGGATTCCCCAAAAGTACAAGAAACCCCCCTCCCTGCCCCAATGGGCTTCTAGTCTGGCCCCTGGACCTCTGACCAGCATATCTAGTAATGGTTGACTGTGTGTGGACCCCACTTTGGATATCTCAGATCTTGCCAATTCCTGCTCAAACCCTGGCCCAGTCCTATGTATATATGCCTCCCCCATCTCTCTCTCTCATTTACCAGTGCTGCCACAGCGGTTGAGATCAGACTCTACCCACTTCATCTACCTTAAAGACCCCTGCAGAGTCCCCTAAAGTCATCCAAAACACCCCAGCTCCCCAAACAGAGCATCAAGCTCTCCTCCCCTTCTCTACCCCTATCTGCATGATACTATCTTGCACCATCTGAAACTGAACCCCTGTTTTTTAGCAATCAACTTCAAAACCCCAAATAATTGCCACCTCCTCCTATAAGACCTCCATGATGTACACGGCCCAACGGCAGTCATGTCTGGACCCTGCACTATGAGAACTGGTTTTCCTATCTCTCCTCCAAGGTAAATACTTTGGGATCATGGACACCCCAGGGAACACCCCACCCGCCCAACATGTCTTTTACCAATTGTGGGTGCAGTTATGTCACCTCTGGAGGCCTATGCCATGGGGTGACGATGAATTGCTCTGGGAGTGGCAGTGAGGGCCTGGTGTGAGCCAGAAGAGGCAAAGAGAGTATCTGGTGTAATGTTAAGTGATTTTTTAAAGGAGTAGCTGAAATTTAACTTAATATATATTCCATAGTCTTTCCAAACGGTCTTTTGAAAAATCTTCTCTGAGTCTGTTAGTGTTTGTATTATTTTGTATTCATGGCTCTGATATGCAGGGCAAACCACACCCTGACTTATAGTACCCACGGTTATGACACTGGGAAGCCTAGCCCATGAGGGAACCTGGTTCCCCTGGACTGATCATAAGTCTCTCCCCTCTGCTAGCTTCATTTCCATCCTTCTGAGACAGGGTCCCGGATAGCCCAGGCTAGATCAACCTTTGCTACAGTCAAAGGTGATCATGAACATCTGATCCTCCTGCCTCTACCTCAGAAGCACTGGGATTACCACTACCCTGGGTTTTACATGGTATTGGGACTAGAACCCAGGACCCTGTGCATGCTAGATAAACACTCTACTAACTGAGTCATGCCTGAAGCCTTATTTCATGGCCCTGCAACCAGGGTCTCTTTCTCTCTCTCTCTCTCTCTCTCTCTCTCTCTCTCTCTCTCTCTC
>NC_022014.1:76116996-76122297 GCF_000317375.1 Microtus ochrogaster
TATGAACGCGCAAAAATGCATACACACATGCACCTGCATATATGCATACATTTATACACATGCATGAATGCATACACGCACAAGTACATGCATGCACGCATGCACAGACATGTGAGTATATACACACACACACATATGCACACTCTTTTACTTGGCTCAGATGAAGCAGCATATGGTTAACATACTTCAGGTGATTGTAAGGTGTTGACCCCCAGAAGATGCTTCTCTATGATGTCATGACAGATGCAGCCAGCCCATAGTGAGGACCACACGATACTGTCTGCATTTCCTGAAATTCATTCGTAGAATTCTGAATGCCCATGGTGATAGTATTAGGCCAGGGTGATTAGAGGGGGTAGCCCTTGGGAGCGGGATGAGCACGAGCACCCTAATATAAGGGACCCAGAGCAGTCCCTTGGGACTAACCCAAAAGAAAACATTTTCACAGGCCTTACGCACTATGAGGATAAACCATTCCTGGATGGGGACCATGTCAGCTGTGAGGAAGTAGGAATTTTTATATTAAGAAAACATGCTTTTCAACCCATGCCCTCTTTGTTCCCAGGAAGCAGAAAGCCACAAGCCCTGCAGAAGGCATATCCTATCGATGGCCAAGCCCTGCCCTTCAGGCTGACTGGCCAGGGAGCACCTACCTGCCAGGACGAGGTCAGTCCTAAGGATAGTACCTTCATTCTAGAAGGTTCTTCCAGCCCTGAGCAAAGCCGAGCCTCGGTGCATTGAATGCTGGGAGCCGCTACGGCACATCTAACCCGGCATGCCCAGCCCTGAGTCCAGAGCTCCTGTTCTTTCGTGTCCCAGCGTCCAGCACATGGCTGGCTCTAGATGGGAGCTATCCCCTGGCTGTGCAGGCAGCGTGGCTCCCTGCTCTTCTGATATCTTCCTGGGAGGATTTGGGGAGCCAGCAGAGGACCCTAGAACCCCTAAGAACCATGGCTTTGGTCCTCCCTGCGTTCTCTTGGCTCTCTGGATGTCGTACAGAACAACTCGCCCAAGGGCACACAGAAAGCTGATCTGTTTTCAAAGCACATTGATCACTGTGCAGCAAGCCTCAGTTACTCTCATTTGAAAGCAAACACAAGGCAAGTCTCCACAGCAGGCCTGCCGCAGCTCAGTCCACACAGGTAGGTAGCTAATGCTAACCGTGTGATCAGTACCAGTCCAGAACACAGAGCACGGCATGAACCAAGGGAGCCAACACACGGGGCTCCTGTCAGAGCTGAGAGCAGGGACCCTGGAGCCTGTTGGCCTCAGTTTGCTTCCTGGTCCTTCTATCAGCTGTGGGATGTAGCTAACTCTGTTCTCTCAACGTCTGTCTCCTCGTCAAACTGGGGGTGGCCTCACCTGCCTTTAACATCATTTTAAGGACTCAATGAATTAATGCATGTGCAACAGGCAGCCTTCTAAAGTGACCCCAGCGTCCCCTCCTCCTTTTCCGTGAGGCAGCATCTGATATACCCAACCACCCTGTGTTTGCTCTAGACTCATCCAACAGTGAAAGCTTTGGGATCACTTTCTAGATAGAGGAAAAGCAGGTACTAAAGTCACTGGGTGAGGTCTCTGAGCCCTCTGAGTTTGTCTTTGTCTTAGCCCCCAGTGTCCTTGACTTCTGCCTGACCACTACTGGACCATGGGGATGCAGAGGGCCAGGGGAAGGAGTGAGGGTAGAAGTGGGTGTGGCTCCATCACTATCTGAGGTCAGCAGTCCACATAAGGAGCTATCACCCCGGAAGCCATGTGCATACTTCTCAGGGGGCCAAATCATAGCCTACCAGGGCCAAATCATAGCCTACCAGGACCTTAGAGACAGTAAGGGGGTGAGAGCAATGTCACTCCACGGGCACCCTTAGTGTTAAGTGTCCCATGCATTGGGCTTGCACACATGACCTGATGGGCTAGCATCCAGATCACCAGTGCTCAGTGGAAGACAAAGCTGGAGTTAGTGGGGGTGTTTACCCCTCCAAGGGAGCACTCAAGTTCCCTGTCCAGGGTTAGGCTGGGCCCCTGTTGCTACTGTCGCTGATGCAAAGAACTCAGCTGTACTGCCAGGGGTATCACTGGGGACTTCTAGAAATAAAACCCAGTGTGGCCTTCAGGAACCCTCACCCTCATCACGGAGTCCCCACCAAACCCAAAGGCCAGTGGGGAAGCATTCTCACTAGAGGCTTAAAAGATGACAAACTCACACCCCACAACTGTCACATCCAGCCTGAGAGGAACTGGTCCAGGCCCAAGGCAAGAGGGATGGGCTTTAACAGGCAGCCACCTGTCCACACGGACCCAGGAGGATAAGATGGATAAGTAAACAAGGGGATGGGGGAAACAACCTTCCTTCCAGAAGAACTGCAGATAATGGCTATGAATCCACCCCTCCCACACTCCTCGGAAAACGGGGCTCACTCTCCTGATGAGGACCAAGGGGGAATCTCTTCTAGTGATGGGACAGAGATGGGAAAATAGTAATGGCTGTGAGGGTCTGAGTAGCCTGAACTACATAATGAAGTCAAGGCCAGCTTGTCACACAGGGAGATCGTATCTCAAAATAAGGGCAAAACAAAAAGGAAAGAGGAAGAGAGAAATCGTCACACACACACACGCACACACACACACCATATCACACAACACTCCACACCACACACACATACACACCACACACAAAACACACAACATATCACACAATATTTCACACCACACACACAATACCACAAACACACACCACATCACATATCAAACACCACATACACCTCACGACCATCAGCCTCTCAAGAGAAAAGCCAAGTTGACAAAATCACCTTACTTTCAAGAGTACATGTGGTCCAGCGCTGACCCCAAAGCTCACGCTCATTGGCAAACATTCCCCCTGCCCCTTCTGAGACGGAGCTCACAGAAGTCACCCATGTTGTCCTATGTGACTCCCTTGAGCAACAAGCCCAGGTCAGGTGGAGAGACTCAGGATGAGATGGACCTGAGAGGCTGATACACATAAACACCACTAGGTGACGACAGAGCCTGCAGACGTGTAGGTCATGGAGTCAGGGAGGCAGTCCTGGCTCCTGGGTCTTTCCTGACAGCCAGAACTGTCACGTTTGCCCAGATATTTGTGGGCAGAGAAGGAAGGGCCCTTCCTGGACCTCTTCAGTGGGAGTCCTGGGGTCCATCTCTTAGGAATGAGTGGGCTGTTCATCCACAGGCCGTTTGCAGAAACTGGCAAACTGCTTTGATCTCCTAGCCCAACTTTATAGACCCCAGAATCCCACTCCGCAGCACACTGGGATCCTCCGGGATAAATGCTTCTTGCCTTACACTGAGCAGACAGAGTTTACTGGATTTTCCTTGAGAACATATCAGCAACTAACAAAGAGATAACAGACAGGTTCTAGGACACCCATTTAAAAAAAAAAATGGTTTTTGTCAAAGGCTCCAGCTTCAGAACCCAGCTGCCCGGGGGTTGAACCCGCCTTCTTCTCATGTGGCCCTGTGCATGGCTCAGCTGTGACCTCACCTCCCTACAGAGAACCTAGAACTCGCAGCAGAGCAGATGAATGAGTTATGTCTCGTCCAACCCCGCATGCCCAGAACCATGGCTAATGATTCCTGAACCTGAAAAGGCTTGCTGCTCACCATGGCAACCACAGAAGATGCCTTGATGATCAACTGCTGTGCGCGGCAGCTGGGGTCTAGAAGAAAAGGCTAGAGCTCCCTCAAGACCTAAAATTTGGGCCTGGAAGGTACCCCCTGGGGGTCTCTTGGTTTTCTCACAAATGCCAGCCGTTGATGTTCTGCAGCACTCCCGGGATCTGGAGAACAGGACAGTCCTTCTAACGAGTGTCATGCATGACCACAAGCCTGCTGCTAGCATCCCATCCGTAGAGGGGACAGAAAAAGACTAGACCAGTGGCCACCAGTAGGACCAGGGGCACCAAGGGCTTC
This sequence comes from Microtus ochrogaster, assembly GCF_000317375.1. Lineage (NCBI taxonomy): Eukaryota > Metazoa > Chordata > Mammalia > Rodentia > Cricetidae > Microtus > Microtus ochrogaster. The sequence continues at coordinate 76,120,945 of NC_022014.1, forward strand.
CATAATGTCAGGTTCCAGGCTCTACACGTCAGCTGCTGAGTCTGAAACTCATAGGTGGACCGACCAGACCCCTCCGACTGGCTGCGATGAGATCAAGTTGGGGTCCAAACTTCAGGATGTTCTAAAGGCTTCTACCATTGCCTCCAACAGCCGCCAACATGTGCCTGGTGTCTGTCATGCATAGCACAGTCCTTAGAGAGTTTTTAAAATTCACTGAAGGTTATCTGTAAAAAAAAGATGTTACCTCAAGCATAAGGCATCCTGGGGAGTCCAGGACCCCCCAGATACCCATCTAAAGCAGTAATGGGTGCATGGATCATTTATCTAAAGATGATAGATCTAGAAAGTTCTAGAGGATATCAAAACATATTCTGGTCAGTCCAGCCATCACACAGGCTACAGTGAAATATTTTACCCTAGCTGTGTTGGTGATTTTATCTTATTTTTATCCTATATTTATCTATTCTTTTGCTGTTATTGTTGACTGACTGACTGATTGTTCTGAGGGTGGAACTCAGGTCTTTTTATGTTAAGGAAATTTTTATTTATTTATTTTACTTATGTGCATTGGTGTTTTGCCTGCAGGTGTGTCTGTGTGAGGTGTCAGAAGCCCTGGGACTGAAGCCACACACAATTCAGCACTGCTATGTGGGTGCTGAAACCTGAACCCAGGTCCTCTGGAAGAGCAAAGAGTGCTCTTAACCACTGAGCCATCTCTCCAGCCCCCCAGAACTCAGGGTTCTGCACACACTAGGCAAATGCTTTACCCCTCAGTCACATTCCCTACCCCTGATCCTTATTACATCCCTTCTCATAAATATTTGAAAACTGTCTTAATCACTTTGGGTAATAGAGTAGGCATGAACATACTTAATTGTCTGAGGTTTTTCTAAAGCCCTGTCCAACTCCAGTGAGAAAGGGAGCGCCCAGATTTTCAGTTTACAGCCGCCTGGTAGATTTACAGATGCACCTGCAATATGTCTACCTGGACACTAGAGGGCACCATAACCCAAGAGTCTGGCTGCACCGGCCCTGGCCCTGAATGGGTTCCGTAGGAGGAAGCAGGGAGCTAAACATGGTCCCTGCTACCTATCCTAGCAGCAGGAACTGTAGGATGTAGAACCCTCAGGCTCACATCCCTGCACACCTTGTTGTCAGTGTAACCAATAACCAGGTGCCTGGAGGCCCACAAAGTGGAGTCAGCCTGCGCCACACACTCCACATGCTTCACATTGGCCAATCACTTAGGCTTGTTCGTACACACACACCTCTTTGTTACCCGCCCCCCCATATAGACAATCTCTCTCTCTCTCTCTCTCTCTCTCTCTCTCTCTCTCTCTCTCTCTCTCTCTC
>NC_022014.1:76122587-76127718 GCF_000317375.1 Microtus ochrogaster
CTCTCTCTCTCTCTCTCTCTCTCTCTCTCTCTCTCTCTCTCTCTCTCTCTCTCTCTCTCCCTGATAGACTGGGAAGGAGGGGGCTTCCCATGGCCATTTGTCCACAGACAGGGAGGACTATCTGGGACCAGGGTGGTTTCCACTCTGGTGAGTATCGCCCAGAAAGTAAACACAATTGGAGCCTGTTTTCAGGAGCAATGCCTACAATAGCCCTGAGTTGGGCTGCCTAGGGATTAGAGCCAGTGCTGCTGGCCTGGCTGAGGGTGGTGGGTTCCACTGAGCCCTGCTCATCCTGGTCACAAGGGAAAGAAGCCCCCACCCAGAGCATCCCTGCCAGCTCCTGTTGCTGCCACCGGATCTTCTTAGAGATGCCTGTGACTTGGGAGGAACAGTCTTTAGCCCCATGAATACACACGATAGAGCTCGTTTGCCCATGGGTTCACATGCGTGTATGTATATGTGTTCTGCTTGTATGCTCGCCCCACCCCCACCCCCAGAGGTGCCAAGTCATTGCCTATTCCTCCCTCTATCAGTGCCCAGTCCATTGTGAACCGCATTGGCAGTTCTTGACCACAAGTACTGGTGGGGCAAGGCAAGGGACACCAGGAATGTGGCGTCCAGGTTCTCAGCGCCCGTGTGCTTTGGGTTCCATCCCCAGCACGAGGCACATGGTCACGAGCCCACCCATTGACTTGCAAACACAATACAGGGAGGAAACCCCTGATAGAACTTCTGGGTTAGGGAAGACATGACCCCCTCCCTCCCACCTCCCATTCCCAGCAAGGCTGACATCCATGACCCCAGGTCAAGCCTTCCAAAATAATAACAGAGAAGCCATCATTTGTATGCTCATTGGGGGGGCAGGATCTACTGAACTTTAGGACCAAAAGGTCCCTTCTCCAATATTCTTGACTTAATTTCCTTTTTATTCCATTGAGTCTTTTGTCAAAAACAATCTCCCCAAAACGACTCCCCGGAAGAGAGTGGCGCCATGTCAACCACAAGAATGGGACCTACCGGAGCCCACATAAGCCCCAAAGGACAGAGACAGACTATAAAAAGCCACATTCTCTGCCCCCCAAAAACACCCATGCAAGGACCTAACATCGCGGCCATTCTACAAACGGCCAAGCAGAGCTTGTGCTTGGAACAGCTCCTGCCATGACCACCCATGTCTTCCTGGTCCCAGCACTGAGCACAGGCGGGGAGCTTCAGCCACTCCTGAAGGACTGTGTCTCCAAGCAAGGCCTGGGTCTTAAGAACCACAGCACAGAGACCCTACAGCAGACCCCGAGAACTTTACGGGCTGTAGAGAAGCCACGGGTAAGGGGCCAATGCAGTTCAGGGGACAGGGAGCTACTGCCAGGCCAGGCTGGCTACCTTTGCAGTCATAAGGTGCATGCCACAGCCCACAGCACTATCAAGGACCCATAAAAATGTCTAGTTCTATTTACACTCGGAAAAAGAAAAGAGCACACTTTTCAACGAAAGAAAATGATTTACTCTGTTAATACGCGCGTGTGAATAACACGATTGTCAAGAGGAACTTCAAATCTTGCTTCTAGTAAGGACCTCAAAAGGGCACAAGCGAATAGGGATGGTGGCATCCTGGTAGCACAGACTGCCTGGGAAAGAGTCGGGGCTCTAGGGTAAGATCATCCCTCTTAGTATCCAGGGCCCCTCTTTTTTATGCTAAGGCTAACACTGCTGATACCGGTAGCCACGGTAACTGGTGCCTGGAAGCTTCCTGCTGGGGGGACCCTTCAAAACGGCCTTAAAGTCAAGGGTACTCAAGCTCCAGGAGAGACAGAGGCCACATGCAGGTGTCCCCTGACTTATGACAGAGTCCCATCCTCTGAACACAATGGAAACCAAACATCAAAAATCATTTAAGAGAGCCAGTTTTCCAAACACCCCGCCTTAGGGACACAGACCCCCTCCTTGGCTCAACAGAGCTTTAGGGTTTTAGCTGGCTGTTTGCCACGGAAGGGGACCGAGAATGAAGTCAGATCACAGCCAACCCAGGAAAAGACCCAGATTCCAATGGGAAGGTGGAGTTTCTGCAGAGAGAATTTCACTTTCACACCATGGTAAGGTCAAAAACTTCTTAAGTGGGCCTGGGGGCACAGTGCAGTGGACAGGGCTTGCAGAGCTTGCATGAGGTCCTGGGATAAGTACCCAGGACTGGGGGGTAAAAAATCAAGAACCACACAGAAAGCGATCTCTGAGCCTCTTAAAGCCCACCACAAAAATGCCATGGCCACCAGTTTATACTCCCCCAAGGCAATGGTCACACAGCACATCACTTTTTATTTTTATTTTATTTATTTATTTGGTTTTTTTAAGACAGAGTTTCTCTGTACCTTTCTTTGGAGCCTGTCCTGAAATTAGCTCTTGCAGATCAGGCTGGCCTCAAACTCACAGAGATCCACCCACCTCTGCCTCTGCCTCCTGAGTGCTAGGATTAAAGGCGTGTGCCACAACCATCTGGCCTCACTTTTTTTCCTAATGTATACGTGCATTCACGCAGAGACCATCAGATCCCCCAGGACTGGTGTTACCGGTGACCATGAGTGGCCTGGTGTGGGTGCTGAGAACTGGACCCAGGTCCTCTGCAGGAGCAGTAGGCCAGCTTTATCTCTCAGCGATCTCCCTAGCCCTGCATCCTGCTCTGGTCATGGTTCCTAAAGGATACAGGGCAGTGGCACGTGTATATCTATACTGTTGTGTGGCCATTGACAATGTCTAGTTCCAGAAAACTGTCATTCTAATAAAAGGAAACCCTGGACCCACTGATCGGCCATCCGGCTCTCCTCTCCAGTCCTGGCAGCCACTACCCTACTTTCTCTATAGTCATTTCTGTGTAGTTCACAGAAACAGAGCCCTGCAGGAAGTGGGCTCCCTACTCTGATAGACCCACAGCTCATGCGTATTAAGGCATGTCAGGACTTCAAGCCACCACTGCATGCTATCCATCTGCATATATGTATGTATGTGTGTATGCATGTATATAAACATACATGTGTATGTATGTATATGTATATTGAGGGGATACACGGTAGCATTAAAACGCTTACAAGGGATCATTGGAGCCTCTATATCCAATGTCACAGGTGCTCAACGAGGTAAGAGAGAAAGGGTCTGAAAGAGAATGTGCTCAATTGGTGGTAAGCCCACAGCTCTCACCTGGGGCTCTGATAGACACTGCCTGCCAGGTGCTGTTCATAACGAGGACAGTAACTGGAGAAGCCCATAAGAGGTAGGTAGAGACAAGAGGAAGAGAGTACCTGCCTGTGGGTGACAGAAGGGCCAAGAGGCAGGGCTGGGAGGTGGCGGGAGGGGAAGAAGATGACCTCCTTGGCCTGAGTCAAGACACAGAGAATTGCTAGGGGGAAAAAATGGCAGCTTTGTCTGGAGCTCGGAGAAATGCGCCAAGGAAGAACGGCTGTGGGACTCAGAGGATGAGAAAGGCAGTGACCAGCTCCATGGGCTTCCCTCACTTCCTACCTGGCCGGAACACGCCTGGCCCCGGCTGAGAGGACCATTTTCCCTCTTGGGGTCTAGGGCATTGCCTCAGGGTTAGCCAGCAGTGCCAGGTGGGAGACACCAGTCAGCTCATATGAGAGAGAGAGAGAGAGAGAGAGAGAGAGAGAGAGAGAGAGAGAGAGAGAGAGAGAGAGAGAGAGAGCTCTTTTCATTCCAACCTGTGTTAAAACAAACTGGAGGGGGGGGGGGAGTAATCATTAAAACGTTAGAAACCTAATACCGAGGCACTGGGGTAGCCTGAGAATATAGCGGTTTGTTATCAAGGCTGTGGGGCAGAAAACTCACTGTGTATCAGAGCGGGGAATAGAACGAGCCTGGTGTCTCTGTCATAGCGATGTGATAGGAACATCTGCCAAACCTTTCAAGGAGACACCACTGGGCTGGCCTCAGCTTGGGCCCCTGGCAACTTTTCTACTCTTCCTCCCACGGTCCACAATGACAGCCCCGGCACTACCCACAGGCAGGCTGCTCACCGCCCCGACACCTGCCAGCTGCAGATCCCACTACAAAGGCAACTTCTTAGACCAGCTCTCTGGGCTGAAGGCTCTGCAGCCCCATCATAAGTTTGCAGGCACACACATACATGCAGGCCCATGTGTACACACACATGCACACATGCACATGCGCACACTCTGCAGTTCTATGTAGCAATTTGTATGGCAGGGCAACTGGTGGCTCTCGAGCTTGGGGTAGGACAATGCAGCTTTTCTTTCTGGAGGGAGGCATTTGCTTAGCACTCCGCCCACTGAAGGCTGAAGAGAACGGGGTGGCTAGGAGGGGAGGACAAAGGTTTGGCACCTGGAAGGAATCCCAAAGAAAGCCAACTGCCCAAGGGGTTCTGCAAGATGGGAGGCATGAGCAGAGGGCAGGAAGACAGAGTACAACCGACACAGAGGAAGGGACACTGCGCCCGAAAATTCACTGGCAGGAACAAATGGCCCTTAAGCTACGGTTGTGTGCCAGGATGTTCCGAAGACCTGGAGCTGGAGAGTAGAGAACAAGGAGAGAGTGGAGGCTGGAAATGTGTCCCCGCAACTCCAGGTTTGAGGCTGGACAATGTTTCCTGGCCATGCCCTGCTACCCCATCAGGAACTGCTTTCCTGGAGCCCCTCACCCACTAAATGCAGACCCTACCCACAGCCACCTGTGCTGCTTCTGTCCAGGACCCAGAAGACCCAGCCAGGTCAAACGGTAAAACAGAAAGGGAGAGATGCTATAGAATCAGGAACACGGTATGCATAAATGACAGGGTGCTGGAGAGATGCTCAGTGGGCGGAGTTTGTGGCAAAAGCATGAAGGCCTGAATGCAGACCCCAACTGCGTACTGTAAACAGCCAGGAGTGTGAGCGTGTGCATGGCAGAAACCTTGTGTCATGTGTGTGCATGCCTGGAACCTTGTGTATGTTTGTGCACGTCTAGAACCTTGTGTGCGAGTATGTGCACACCTGGAACTGTGTGTGTGAGAGTATATGCACACCTGGAACCTTGTATGCGAGGGTATGCACACCTGGAACCTTGTATGTGAGGGCGTGCACACCTGGAACCTTGTATGTGAGGGTGTGCACACCTGGAACCTTGTATGTGA
>NC_022014.1:76129053-76134253 GCF_000317375.1 Microtus ochrogaster
TGCACACCTAGAACCTTGTATGCGAATATGTGCATGCCCGGAACTGTGTGTGTGAGAGGTGTGCACACCTGGAACCTTGTGTGTGAGTGTGTGCCTGCCTGGAACCTTGTGTGCACACCTGAAATGGTATGTGTGAGGGTGTGCACACATGGAACCTTGTGTGTGAGGGTGTGTACACCTTGAATCTTGTGTGTGAGGGTGTGTACACCTTGAATCTTGTGTGTGAGTGTGTGCACACCTGGAAGCTTGTGTGTGAGTGTGTGCACAACTGGAAGCTTGTGTGTGAGAGTGTGCATGCCTGGAACCTTGAGATGGGGGTGTAGAGCCAGGAGGATTGCTGGGGCAAGCTAGCTGCCAGCCTAGCTCCAGTAAGAGACCCTGTCTTACAGGAGCTGGGGGAAAGCCGGGTACCTGATATGCCCCTCTGGCCTTCATGCGCACACATACACATATACCACACACACACACACACACACACACACACGTCTACACACAGGCACGTACACCACACAAATACCACAATAAAAGAAAACAAAAGCGTCATGTGCCTCAGTAGTGACAAACGGGAGAGAAGGACACACAAATGTGGGAACAAAGAGGCAAGAAACGGGGACTCAAATCCCACAATTCTGCAAAACCCACACCTGGGCCAAGAGGAAAAGAGATTTCTTGGATAAATGCAAAAAAGCGACCAGAGTCCCTCATCTCCCTCCCCCTCCCTCCTGTCCCTGATTTCAGGATGTGAACAGCCACACCCCCACGGCCTCTAGCTGAGCAATCTGCACGCCACTTGCCTCCGAACAAATTTCCCACCTTTTCCTACCATGCCATGAACACGTGACGCCTCACGGCAGCCAGCAACCCTCGGGTGCTCTCCCACCCAAGCGCCACATCTTGTGCAGAACTCTCATCCCCCGCCCTCTCAGTGTATTAGGGACTTCAGTCACTGCTGTGACAAAAGCAACTTAAAGGAGAGAATGTTCCTTTGAATGGCAGTTTAAGGGTGTAGTGGGGAAGGCCTGTCAGCAGGCAGCCGGCAGTGTTGCATCCATATTCAGGAGACACAGGGACATGCACGCTGGTTTCAGCAGGACCCCAGCCTATCGGGTGGAAGACCGCCTATCGGGTGGACATGTCTTCCCTCACCAGCTAAACCTCTGGGAAAGCTCCCACAGACACACCCACAAGTGTGCTTCCTAGGTGAGGCTGAATCCAGTCAAGTCAGCAAGGAGGAGTCCCCGCGCCTCACAGTCAGCATGGACCACTCCAAGACCACGGCGGCCTCCCTCACCTGCAAAGCAGTGGTCTGGTTCACTCTGCCCTTCTGTGCAGCCCAGAGTCACCTCACCGAGTCACCTCACCTGTCCTTTATGGAATTTGGGCTGGGAGCCCCCCCCACCGCCCCCTCCCCGGGGAATGTTCAGACATTCAATACTCCTTTGGAAATTAAAAACATGGTTTCTCATCCCCCCGTCCTCAGGTCGGCGTGGGAATGAATAGCAAGGAAGAAGAGGGCGGAAATGAGAGCAGAACACACCTCAGTTTTCATAAACAGCAGCCTGAAAAGTCACGGGGGTGGGGTCAGCTTCTGCCTGCCTGGGGAAGGAGGAACGATTCACAATTGCCCACCCCTCTCCGTGCCCAAGTCTTTTTGAAGGGGCAGGAACAATGCATAGCAGAGTCAAGTCCTTTCTGGCTGAAAACAGAGCTGGCCTGTGTTCTAATCTTCCACTTACACTAATTGCCAGGAAACAGCCCTTCTCCCTCCACCATTAGGACTTAATTAAGTCCCGGTGGCCTGGAAGGAGGAGATCACGTCTCTAAAACTGGCACACAAGATGGGAAGTGCATAAAAAGGCAGGCCAGGCAGTGCGGGACGAGACAAGGCTCTGATCCCGAAGGGCAGCTCCAAACCCCCCAGATAATCCTTGGTTCCCGTGAACCCATTTACTGCCAAGAGTCCACCAGGTTGGATGCCCTAGAGAATGAAGGGTTAATGTCCCTCATTCTCAGAACTCCTAAAGGAAGCCAGACATGAAAGGCAGGTAACACTATTGTAGCAAGTATCTCAAAAGGTCACTGGCAGAGCCCAAAGCAAACCAGCCATCCAGGCATCTCTGCACGTGCCAGCCTCCCTGCCCTTCATGGACAGCTTCAGAAGCAACTCAGGGTAACAGGGGATGCTTTCAGGCTCTTAGGGAAAGAAAAGCCAAGATGGAACCAAGGTACAGGATGGGAGCTCCCAGTCTGTCCCCAAGAGGCGAGCCACATTGAAGGGAGGTGGGCATCCAGGAAGGACACACAGGTTTCCCAGTCGAGAGATCTGTTTCAAATCCTGGCAGCCTTCAGGCTGGGAAGATGGCTCAGTCAGTCGAGTGCTTATCATGTGAGCAGGAGGCTCTGAGTTTCTGCCCCAACACCTATGTAAAAAGCCAAAGCCATGACAAGCACTTGTAATCCCAGAGTAGGGGAGGAAGGCGTGTCCTCGGAGCTTCCCATCCAGCCAGTCAGATTGAATCAGCAAGCCTCGGGTCCCAGCACGAGACCCTGTCCCAAAACACAAGGGAGATTGTTCATGGGGACAACGCCTGACATTGACCTCTGTTCAAGAAGACACGCACATACCTGCCCATGCATGTGTGCACATACATGTACACATAATAAGCAAACCAGAAAATAAAGGTCCATAGTTAGGATACCAACTAGGGAGGGCGCTCAGCACTTCAGGCTGTACCAGGAATGCCAGATCAAAAACAGGGACTGCTCACAATGTCTGGGTGCGAAGGAAAGAGGTCTCTGTGTATGCGTGTGTCTCTCTCTGCGGTCTCTGTCCCTTTCCCCCTCTCTCAGAGTGTCGCAGAGGCCAGCACACGATGGGCACTCAGGAATCATTCAGCAGTGTGTCTCCTGCAAAGGCGGGCAGAGGGAAGGACGGAACCCTGAGAAAAGCAACGGTATTGCAAGGCAACGGGCGCACGGAGATGCAGAAAGACAGAGAAGTGAACCCTCACCTTCTCCCTCTCCGGCTGCACCTTCTGGCTTCTCTGATGACACAAAGGCTCCGCTGTGTCCACAGGTCAGAAGGTCCCACACCCCCTGACCTGGAGATGGAACGTCGCTGGGAGAGGATGACCTCGATTGTTTAGGCTGAATGTGACCTGTCTGTCACCCACGGGAGCTGCCACTGTGAATCCAAGATAAAGACCAGCTACCTGCACAGAGCTGTTGACAGTGCAGATGTGACCTGGGGAAGCCTGCCACACAGCAGCCCCCAGTGGGGCAGGCAACACTGCTGAGCTCTTGGAACATGGTCTCTGTAGTCAGAGGGCTTGGTTTGGGGCCAAAAGGCTGTGTGACTGGCAGCAGCTTAATTTCCTTCTCTGTGCCTCGGTCTCCCCATCAGTCACATAGAGGTCACAGAGTGTCGACCTCCTAAACTCCTTGGGAAAAGCTCGTGAACATGTATGTGCAGGCATGTGCGCTTGAGCGCACATATATGTATGCGCCACTGGGCTGACAATAGCTGATAGCCACAGCCTAACAACCTCAACCATCATTCCAGAACGTTCCCAGAATATGTCTAGTCTCTGTCCAGTGCGAGGTGGCAGAGAAGCAGACCAGGCCCCTGAGAGCTCCCCGTGTGGTCCTCACTGCACAGGACTGAGTCTATCAAACCAGAAAGGCCACACCCAGCACCACACTGTCCTTCAGGGTCTCCACAGCTGCTGTCACGTAACAAGGACAAATTCAGCAAGGGCTCCAGGGATAGACCAGAGACGAATGCTTCTGCCAAGGAGTCAGGGGTCTACAAACCTCTCAGTTAAAGCAAAACCAAGAGACTGGACAGATGACTTGGTGATTAAGGGCGCCGGCTGCTCTTCCAAAGGACCCGGATTTGATTCCCAGAACCCACACAGCAGTTCATAACCATCTGCACTCAAGGTCCAAGGACTATGACATACTCTACTGGCCTCCTGGGCACTGCATACAAGGAGTACATAGGCATACGTGCAGGCCAAAGACCCATAGCCAGGCATGGTGATGAAAGCCCATAAACCCAGTCCTTAGGAGGCTGAGGCAGAAAAATCACAAGTCTGGGATCGGTCTAGACAACATAGTGAGTTCAAGGGCTGCCTGAGCCCATTATACCCATAATCCCACGGAGGAGAAATGAACTGATAGTGAGAAGGGAAACTGAGTCAGAAGGGTGAGGGTACACAACTGCAGAGGTGTCTAGACGTGAACTGTGACAGTCTTCTAGGGGTGGCCTGTATGAGGAGTCCGCTTCTACAAGCAGCACGAGACACACACACAGTCCCTACCAGCACCATTCGCCCTGGATCCCACTGGCAGATCTCCGAGACCCAGGGACATCTCTCCTGGCACCAGGTCAGCCAGCCATGCCACGCAGCAAGCGAGCCACACATGGAACCAAGCACACACCCACCAGGTCAAACCTTTCATCCACATTTCCTCCTAACCCTGGTGTGGGGTGCACTCCATGCCGTACCCCCCTCCCAGCACCCTCAAAGGACCAGACTGACAAAGAACACGACACACAAACACACCCCAGAAGGTAAGGCCTTGGGCCGGCCACTCCTGAAACCCCATCAAGCTAGGCGTCTCGGTGCCTTTCAGCCCCTTCTAGGGGCCAAGGACCCTAGAAGAGAGGCAGCAATTGCCCCACACCACAGGCCTCCTTGCCTGCACCCCCTGCCCCGACCTCCCAAGACAAAGGCGTCTTTCTCCTTGCTCCTCGGGGTCACCACATTTTCGTCAAACCTGTGCTTGTTTTCCTTCTGCCCGGGCCCATCTTGGCTTGCCTCCCCCAGCACCGCCATCCCCAGGAGACAAACACTGTATTGTTTCCATAGACCTAATAAATGACTCTGCTCTCCCCCCCCCCCACCTCCTGCCACTAACTTGCTCACCCTCCCAGCCTTGCCCTGTCTGAAGTCTCCCTGGAGCAGAGCATATCCCTACCCTGGCTGAATAGCAAGAGTCTTATGTCGGAGGGGGGAGGGGGGAGATCTGTGCTAAAGCATGCCCCATCCTCATGTTCTTCTGGAAGGACCGTCCAGAGACCAGAGGTGTCCCTGGCCCATGATGGAGGAAGGCCATTGGTTAATTAAATAAAGAAGCTGCTTGCCCTGATAGGTTAGAACGTAGATGGGAGGAGTGAACAGAGCAGAATGCTGGG
>NC_022014.1:76137643-76142740 GCF_000317375.1 Microtus ochrogaster
CCTCTGGCTCATAAGCAGGTGCCAACGATAAATCGTGATCTTCTGCAAGTTTTCCAAAACATCTCTTATTACCAGGGTACACTTCTTCCAGCCCTTCAAAAAAAAAAAAAGTTCAGGTAGCAGAGGGACAAAGCCAAACACTAGTGGATGCTCCTCCCTGACAAGCCAAGTCAGGAGAGCTCCCCAGATGTGGTTGCAGACTGTCCGTACCCCTAGGGCTACTGGAAGGTAGGGCGCAACTTCATGCAAGAGCAATGAACCAGAAATCAGACATAGGTCACCTTGCTTGGCATGGGGGGAGCGGGGGCACATGGACTCTTCCAACCTGGTAGGGTTCGGGAGTCAACAAAGAAATTCCCAGAGCCTCTATCTTGGCAGAGCAAGGAGAAGAAGTGTGAAGAAGACAGCAGGCGCCCAGGCTCTGCAGCCAGCTACGCGGAACCCCCACCTCTCATTTGGCCCCCATATCCAGCAGCCACCTCCAAGGGCTGCTCAGTAACACAAACCAATCAGGTCAGCACCATGACTCGTCATACCCTGCCATCCTCTCTATGCAGAGAGGAGGAGGGTCTGGGGACTGGTGAGCCAGGACAGGGTGGGCCTGAGTCCCGGAGAAACGCAAGGAGATGATGCGGCCCAGCATGCTTTGCACACATGACACCCCCAAACATAGAGACCTGGGCAGAACCTGAGAACTCATGGCTGGTGTTCTGCCTGGAAATGGCCAGAGGCTCAGCAAGGCAGAGAGAGCCATCTACAGGGGAGGGGGGGAGAAGCTATGATTGAGAGACCCAGCTACTCCCATTGGACACAACACTCCCCCTTCTCTACCTGATCAAGCTCCTGGCTGAGGGATGAAACTGGTCTCTCTATTATCCAGTGAGTGGTCCCAAACACCCAGATGCAAGGGGTGGGCATTTTCAGCACGATAAAGAAGTGACCAAGGAACCCTAAGAGAGGCAGTGACTGTCATGGGCGATTAAGTGTGGCTGGGAGAACCAATCCATGCCCATCCCCTGCTGGCCATCTGTCCATCTGTCCGTACGCTATGCTTCTTTCTGAGAGCCATAGGCCACCTCCTATAGGATATGCATCCGGCAAATCCCAGGAGACCCTGCCATCTGCAGGAGGGGCTGGTCCCCACCAGCACCTCTCCTCCATGGCCTGGCATTACAGGATCCACCTTGCCCAAGGGTGATCTTGGTTGGCACTCCAGGCAGCATCTGGAGTTAGGACCACAGGTCCCACAATGGGTATAGTAGGCTTGGGTATTCAAGAATGCTTTAACGACCTCATCCTGCAGCTCTGATCTCAGAGCTTTCTTACATGAGCTAGGACTCTGAACTTGGTCACAAAGCCCACCTGAATGGGTCCTTAGGCCTACCTGCCATTGCTCCCTGCCTCTGTCTGGGAGAGGAAAGGAAGAGCAGGGGCAATGGATCAGGACTCAGGAGCCTCCAGCCTCTTCAGCACTCAGTCCAACACACACACACACACAAACACATATGTATATGTACACTTACACATACTAACTTCAGGGTCTACCATACCTCTTCAGAAAAAAAAAAACAGGATCACAGATAGATGGACCATCCAAGGGTGAGGGGTGAGGCGTCCCCTCTCTAGAAATGTTGGCAGGGAAGGGCCCTTATGGTCAGACTATGATAGCAAGCTTCCTAAATCTAGCTTATATGCCAAAGAAGTCAGGCGCCATACTCCCAGTGGTCTGGGCTGACTCAAGCCTCTTTACCATGACCTCAAGGGTATATGCTGAGCCCTCTAGAGACAAGACCACCTAGGCACACACCTTCACTTTCTTGAACCAATATGGCCAATGCTCAGCTAGTGCCTGAAGAAGAAGCTGGGAAGTGTCAGGAAAGCCATGGATAAAGCCCAACCCAGGCCCTGTTCCTGAAAGGCATGGGCCTGGCAATATCAATAACCATTTTGCTATGGTTTTCAGCCACTCAGCCTCACCACACCCCAGACAACTGTCATGGGCCACTAGGGTACAACTTCTAGCTCTGTTGTGGATGCCTGTGCATGTTGCTTCTCTCTCTCTCTCTCTCTCTCTCTCTCTCTCTCTCTCTCTCTCTCTCTCACACACACACACACACACACACACACACACACACACACACATTCTAGGATCGTCAGAGCTGGAACCTTAAGCCTCAGGAAGTAACTCAAGGCAAGGCAATTTCCCTTTCAGAATCTTGCAAGGCGGTGTGTGTGTGAGATGTGACGTCTCATCAGTGACGTTGTCAGACTCAGTGACTCGTTCACAGGATCCATTGTTCTCAGTAGATGCTCAACAACATCCAATGGATGCCCTTCCCTCCAGAATGGCTAGTTGTAGAACTTCTTGGTTTACATAACTGAGGAAAGTCACTGTGTCATAACACAGCCAAGTCTACTCCAAGAAGTGAGGGCTACACACACACACACACACACACACACACACACAGAGAGAAAGAGAGATGGCACTCATAGATGGTCACCCACCCCAAAACTGAGCCACCCAAAGTCCCGAAGGCCATGAATCTTCTAAAATACACACACAGCTGGAGGCCAGTCTACTGAACGGGGAGGTTTTTCCTATCCAAATAATAGGGAAAAAAGTAAAAATGAAACCACCCCACCTAGGGACTTCTCCCGGCCAGCAAGAACAACTTGCCAAAGGTCTTTTCGGTTTCCCAGAGATGGGGGAGGGAGGACTTTAGAATCAGGATCAGTTACCTGATGTGAAAGTTGCAATTGACCGTCCCATGCCAAGACGTCTCCCACACTGTAGTGACAGTGACCTGCAAGGCTCTTCCCACCAAAGCCGGTGCAGACCCCCTTCCTCTGTTTGCTCAGACCCCTGCTCTCTCCAGCACAAAGTCTTTATTGGTCTCCCTGCAGGGGTGAAAATAAAGGGGGTTTTGTCCTTCTCCTGTCCCCCCTCCCCATGCTGGCTGAGTGAGTTTATCTGACATTGCAGGAGTCTTTGTAAACTGAATGTCCCAGGATAAGCGTTCCCTTAAGAGTCCCTTGGCCTGGGACAGAGGGACCCTCTCCAGAGGAGAATGGGGAGCTTGTTCCAATGGTCTTTTAATAGGGGGGGCGGGGTGTCCCCAGGACAGGCCTCCAGCACGCTCACAGAAGGGTCTCTGTCCCAGGGCTACAATGGAGGGAATTCTTAAAGACAGGGATGCTGGAGGGGGTGGGGGGATTCTTTCCTAAGGGGAGGGGAGGGAAGTTAGAGGGAAAGGAAGGGGGGTGGCAGTACTTCTCATGGCCAGAACAATCCAGGCTGTGACAAGGCCTCTCTATGCGGCAGGAGCGACTGAATGGCTGGGCCTCAACAGCCCCCACAGAGCAGAATTCTACTGGCATCCGGGTCTCCGTCAGCACAAGATCTGCCTCCCAAATCCAGGATGTGGGACCAGAAAGAAATTTTTTTTTAACCAGGAGGAGGCTCTTGGTTGGCTTGCCCTAAACATCTATCCTCCAAAGGTCATAAGAGTTCCAACGTCCACCCAGCAAAAGGATGCACACGACACCCACCAAACCTTCAGACAAATCGTGTTCTGCCAAATCTGAGAGGAGGGAAATCATTTGTGCTTCTCAATTGCTCATTTTGGCACAAGGTCGTCATTTCTTTAGAAAGCCACCCCAAACTACCACAGAGGATTTTGTGACGATCGCCCGATGGGGTGGTTTCACATTTTGACTCCGCTTATTTGACTGTGCACATCTCCGAGAGAATGAGCGGTCTCCCCGGAAAGGCTAGGGATGCCCTGTCCACTCAGAATAGCCCCAGCAACCCTCCCTCCTTCCCTGCCTTGTTGGTGACCATCCGCAGGAAGCAGCTAAGGAAGCAGAGACATCGTCAAGGCCCAGACTAACCAAAGAGGCAAAGAGTCACCGTGTACTTTGAGGGAGGCTGGCAGGACCCTCACTTAAACTATGATGTGTCACAAGCCTCACAACACATGACAAGGCTGTGACAAGGACCGACCAGGACTTGGTGCATAGAAACCAACATGGACAGCAGAAGCCTGAGGACCCTGGGACCACTCCACACAGACCCATAACACATTTGGAAAGTACAAAAAGGCCACTGTGGTTCTATGCTTGGATGAAGAACACTCCCACCCCCATTCCAGCTCCTACCTTACTCATGGCCAGGCACCAGCCCAACATCAGAACACCGTGGGCCTCTTACCTATACTGGTTTACCTTGAAGAGATTTGGGTTGACCTGAGATTGGCATCAGGCCGGCAAGAATAAACTCAGAGACCAGGTAGCTGTGCTGGCATTGAAGAGAGGAGCCGGTGCGTATGAGACAGTGGCCGTGGTTCACAGGGTTACAAAACAGCAGCACTGCAGGGGCTCGGGAAGAGAACTGTCGGGTGCAGAAGAAAACTTTGCAAAACTAGAGTGAGTGCTGAATCCATGCGTGAGGCTGAATCTGTTCCATGGGATGGAAACATAGGCTGCTAGCTCGCCATCGCTGCTGGGAATCCCCGGGAGCTATGGGAGAGGGGACACAGGGATACAGGAAGATACAGCCTAGGAGAGACCAGGGGTATAGCAGGCTGAAATCGAGCCCAGGAGAGATCCAGGGGAGGTACAGTGGCTGACACCAGCCA
This sequence comes from Microtus ochrogaster, assembly GCF_000317375.1. NCBI lineage: Eukaryota > Metazoa > Chordata > Mammalia > Rodentia > Cricetidae > Microtus > Microtus ochrogaster. The sequence goes on from NC_022014.1 coordinate 76,142,281, forward strand.
TTGCGGACTCCAGGACATAAGAGCTAAAGGCTACCACTGAGCCTCTTCTCCCCAGGCCTCACCCCTAGCCCCTGCCAGTCAAGCCAACACATTCCTAGGCTGGCTATTCATCCTACCCACCTTACGTACTGAAGTCTACCCACTGCCTGTATGCAAACCATCTCACATAACCCCATGGAAACCGCAGCCCACATTTTACACTTCCTAGAGAAAAACCCTGAAGGGAATTGGGTCTTCTAGTTAGAAAATGGAAACTTTCTTCCCCAGTTAAATCCAGCCACATGAAAGCACAGAAATACCTCAGTCCAAACAGATAGAAGCATGGAGCTGACTTTTTCAAATCACAGGTTTTAAGGTTGTACTGGGAGGGTGTACTGGGGAGCTGGTTCAGCCGGGTGGGGGGTGTTGGGGAGCTGGTTCAGCTGAGGATGTTGGAGAGATGGTTCAATTGGATGGGGGG
>NC_022014.1:76142850-76222639 GCF_000317375.1 Microtus ochrogaster
GGGTGTTGGGGAGATGGTTCAGCTGGGTGGGGGTTATTGGGGAGATTGTTCAGCTGGATGGGGGTGTTGGGGAGATGGTTCTACTGGTAAAAGGACTAGACACACATGCCTGGTATCTGGAGCTTGATTCCTGGTACCCACTTAAAAAGACAGACGCTATGGTGCACATCTATAACCCCAACACTCCTACAGTGAGATGGGTACAGAGACAAGAGAAGGGAAGCTCACACAAGCAGTGCAGTGACAAAAACAAGAAAGATCCTACCTCAAAAGCACGGTGGAAGGAGACCCCTGAAAGTTGTCCTCTGATCTCCATATGAATGCATGTGTGCGCATATGTGTGTGCATATGTATGTATGTGTCTAAGTATTTTTAATGAGTAGAAGGAAGAATCTAAGCCTGCCTACTCAAATGAATGATGCGTACATCAACCCCAGTCTTCCCTCAAGTCTCAAGGTCACACAGGGGCTTCTTCTGTTCTCCACCCTCCTAAGTCACATGGGTTAAAGAGTACTCTACACAAAAGACCCAGTGCATGATGGGGGTGCATCTCAGTTGAGGAAGGGCATCTCAGAACCCCACCAGAAGGTGGTGCTGGATAGTTCTCCCTAGGTCCAGGCATAGCATCCAAAGTGATCCCAGCAATGGATCCGCCCTACAAGCTAAACTCTTGAGTTCTTGGATAAACAGCACATTGTGTCTCGGAGAACTGAGCATGGGAAACCATTGACAATGGATCCATCTGCTCTCTCGTCATTCCGTGGAAATATAACCCATCCTCACAAGCCTTCTTTATTGAGGATGCTGGGACATCCCCTGCCCCTGCTCCCAGGATCGTCATTCTAAATGCCAACAATTACAAATGCAAAAGAGGCCGGGCGGTGGTGGCACACACCTTTAATCCCAGCACTCGGGAGGCAGAGGCAGGCGGATCTCTGTGAGTTCGAGACCAGCCTGGTCTACAATAGCTAGTTCCAGGACAGGCTCCAAAACCACAGAGAAACCCTGTCTCAAAAAAAAAACAAAAACAAAAAACAAAACAAAAAAAATACAAATGCAAAAGAGGATAGCAGTTGAACTCAACAAACCCAGGCTTCAACAACATCCCCTGGATTTCCACAGGGAAATCCATGATGCTTTAGGCATGTGCACCGTCTAAAGCAGAGACAGAGCAGCATTGGGGGAATGAACGAGCTTTGAAGACAGACCTGTCTACATCTGGTCCAGACTCTGTGAGCTGGGAAATGCTATGCATTTTGACTGACACTTCTCCAAACCTGATGCCACAAGGGAGGGACACAAGAGCAGCCAACGGGAGGAGCAGAAGTGGGGGAATGCCTTGGGCCTCTGGAGTGCTTAAGGGGAGTTCTTTATGGGGCAGACTCCAGTAAGGGACCTCGCGGTTTGAGTACTGATTACTAATTGCACGGGCCATACTGTCCCGTTTACAGAGGAGCAAGAGTCTAATTCCAGTGAACTGAGAGAGAGAAGGGAAAAGGGCCCTAAGAAGACAGTCGGTCACTGGGAGTCAGGGGTAAAGGACAAATCACAGCCATAGATGCATGGTGCAACTCATATGATTGGTGACTTCCCAGAGGAAATATACCTACACGTTTTCAGCTAGAGGCTTTGTAATTGATGACCCTGCTGTCTTCAGATGAGTGAAATAAACCCCAGGAGCCTCAATTTCCTCATCTGGTAAATAGAACAACCCCAGCAATGGCAACCTGCTTTAAGCCCCCTGGATCCCTTTCATACACAAGAACTGCCCCCTCTTCTCCCCCTAACAAAGCAAGCCTATTCAAGCTTCAGACAGAAATAATCTATCTGTGAGGGTGAGCTGTCTCCCCCCCCCCCCCCGCTCCCCTCCAGACAGTGGTAAATAAGGACAGCCAGCAGCACCTGCCAGGGCTGCATAGCTTCTCTCAAGGGCTCACACAACCCATGAGCATGAGTCATAGCTCCTCAAAGCCTACCTGTGTAGCACGCAGACAAAGCGAGTACTACTGAGTGTCACCCCTCTCCCCGCCTCGAGCACCACAGCCCGGAGATCAAAGTCACCGGGAGATCTCCTTCCAAGTTGGCACGTGAACTTGTGAACAAAAAAAGGAGCCATCTCAATACAGCCACTTGTGCAGCCAATTCCTGCACCGCTGACTCCATGTCTGCCTTCCCTGGGCTCTCGACTTCCCTGCAGGCTGCCAAACACACGAGTCTGGCAAGAAGTCTGCCCAAATCCGTTGCCCCCAGCTCCTGGCATTGGGCTGTGAATGCCAGAAAAGGACAGAATGTGTCTCCCCCGAGGGACGTGGAGAAGAAGAGCACGGGCCTGAGGATGCTCTCAGGGAACTGATTTCCTTTCTTTCCTTTTTTTCTTTTTCTTTCTTTCTTTCTTTCTTTCTTTCTTTCTTTCTTTAAAAAAAAAACAGATGAGAGGTGTTCTTTTCTTAGAGGTGCCCTTCTAAGCATTGGGTTGCTACCCTATGACAATTGCGTGGAAGAACAATAAGCCAGTCACAAGTGACTCATGGCGAGGCTGGAATTAGCAACCCAAGAGCCAAACTCCTGGCTCCACGGCGGAACACAGCAATGTCTCCACATAAAACCAGACACTTGGATTCATGGAGGTAGAGGAGGAAGGTGCGATTAGCGCATGTCCTATCTGCCAGCTTCTTATGAGCATGTCCCAGGACCCCTTAGACACCAGGTTCATGAGAAGCCAACCCAAACTCCTTGCCCAAAGGGAAGCATATACTCAGATGAGCCCAGTTACTCACATCAAGTGCTGAGGGGCATCTCCCCACATCTACTTCTGCTTCCTAGGAGTTTGTGCTTTCATGTGAAGCATGTGATCTCAAAGGAACCAATCATGTGATGACCCATCTCCTGGCCATAGCCGCAATGGGGAATGTAGTGGGGGAGGGGATGCAAGATCTGCCCTAGGGAATCCTAACATGAGGGATCTGCAATCAGGAGGCCTGAGATGCTGCCCCTCCTGTCCCCACCAGAAGATAACTTAAGAAGGAAGCAGGATGCGGATGATGTAAGAATCGGGGGGAAGGAAACCAATCAATGCCCCCAAAGCACAGACCCCAAACCCCTCACTTATTTGAAACCCAGGATCTTTTTAGGCTGAGTCAAGCCAGTTTCTCTGAAAAAGGTAAACACACTCCTTTCATAGACGAGGAGCTGTTCCGGCCATAGCAACAATAAATGGGGCGGGCAGGACACTGTGTGGAACCATGGCTCCATCCTCAAAGTCGGAAATCCTAGGAATGCTCCTCAAAGAGCCTCAGGACTGTGGGGCCTCGTGGAAATGAAAAAAGTAGCCTCTGGGCAGGACTGGAAGCTGGCTCATTTTTCTTCCTACTAGAACCCCAATGATTGGCAGCTGATGTCACCTGGGAAGGGGTAATTGATTGACCCACAATCCAATGATGCAGCTAAAGGACCTGGGCTGAGTATGGCATATAAGTTCAAGTGACACCATCAAATGGCCAGTGTGACCAGTGAACCACACATGCAGCACAGGTACACTTTTTCCAAACTGTTGCCTATAAGCAAACACATTGCCGTGGAGATGAGGGCTTAGAGAAAGAGTTTAGAAAAAGAGGCGTGGGGAGCCAGAGTCTCCCACGACAATGAGGAGAAGGCAGGGCCAGGATACAGAAAAGGTACTTAAATAATGAGAAAAACCAACCCTGGAAAGGCCCAGACAGCCTGGTGGTCAGGGTGGAGTGAGAAGCCAGGACCAGCTCAGGTCTCTGGTTAACCACATCCCTGGTTTCCACTCAGAAATCTAATTAAAACTCCAAATACCTGAACTCTTAGGTGGGCTTGCCAGCAACCACAGATTCTCTGAAATTCAGCCGAGCTCCTAAACAAGTATGGCCTAAAGGCCAAGGGGAAGAGGTCACGCGGCAGAGTTCACCCTTGGAAGAGGTCGCAGGGAGTCATCTGCTCCCCTGCTAAGGGAAGCAAACCCTGAGGCGTGGAAAGCTTGACTCCTTCCACGCCCTGCCCCGAGAGGCTTCAGGGAAGCACCTCTGCTTCCTGAGGCTTAATTCTAAAAGTGAAAAGAAACACGGTTTAAAACTTTAAAATGGCAAAGAGCAGCATCTACGGTGGCCCCGGGGGCACAAGGCCATGTTCCTCCCTCACACCATGAGAGAGGAAGGTGCAGTGATCTAGGAGGCAAGGCTAATAAACAAAGCCTGTCCCTCAGTGTCCCCAGGTGCTAAGACCACCACTCACTGAAGATGCCTGATCCCACCTGGAGGGTGGATGCAGGTGTGAGCTATCCAATCACAACCCAGAATGGACAGACTCTCTAGGGGCTCACACTGGAAAACACTGAAAGAAACGAGGCCATCTGAACTGAGCCATGATTCTGGCTCTCCACAGGATCTCCCACAAAATCTGACATCTCCCTACGGGGCTCAAACCCTATCCCTTAAAGCCATTCAGCTGGATAGGAAAGGACTCGCTAATAGAAAGTCGGTAAGAACACTACCAGCAGCAATGTTTGTATATGAAAATGGGAGGATGTGGGACAAGCAGGGAGAGAGGACTCACCCCAGAGTCCCCCTCTACCCTCCCAACCCCACATCTCCACACCAAAGGCTTTCAAAACACCTTCCTTTCCCACGTTTGCCGGGCTAGGGGTGAGTTCTCCTGGGTCTCGGCCACCAGCCCTGACTGCACTCAAGTGTGCCTGAAAGCCTTTCTCTGTCAGATGTGACGACACCTGACCGTGTCACTGGGCTGGTGGTGATGTCAGATGGGACACGGGCACAGAAGCATTGGAAAACTACTGGTAAGACCTCGGGAGGCCACAAGGTCACCTAGCTTCTCCATTCCGAAAGGGACAGCTACAGTGCACTCAGAACTGGGGGCCACCCCTGGCAACTCTGCTGTCCCTGGGTTCCTCTGGGGAAGCTAGCGCCTAATGGAGGTTGCTTCCTCAAGGCTACAAGCAGCGCAGAGCTTGGGAGGGTGGAAGGGAGGGAAAAAGGGAGGGAAAGGGAAAGAGAAAGGGGAGCACACGCGTGAGCAGGAAAATGTGCACTGTCGCTAGCAAGGCCCGAAGGGTGCAGCTGCAGGGGAAGGCAGGGTAGATCTTGAAAAAAAAATTAAACATGAAATCACGACACGATCCAGTAATTCCACTTTTGCTTACGAACCCAAAGGAGCCTAGATGAATATCTACACCCAGAATCATAAAGCATTATTCACAGTGGCCAAAAGGTGGATATAAGCCTAAGCAGAATGAGGCGACATTGGGACTCAAGAAGGAAAAAGTGTGTACGTTATTACAGCAAGGATGAACTTGAGGACATCATCTAAGTGACTAGCAAGCCACGTCACCTAGGTCATGACATGTCCCTAGACACTCAAAGCTACAAACAGGATAGTAGACAGGTTTCCAGAGCCAGGAAGACAGGAAATAGGGAGTTACTATGAATATTCGTGAATATGGAATCTCTGGACAAATGCAACCTGCAGAGGGAGGGACATAACAAAACGATGAAATGCCACCACTATACACAGAAAAAAATGATAAAGATAGTCATTTTTACCTTGTGCGTATTTTATCACAATAATGGCTGGATATTTTTTAATGAGTTGAGAAGTTACAACTGCAGACACAATGACTGTCACCTAATAGTGTGAGTGCCTTCTGAATACAGAAGAAACCCCTAAAGACCAGCATCCCAGAAACCTTTGTTTCTCTAAGTAAAGCAGCGCAGATCCCCTCCTCCATGGACGAATGTTACACCTTCAAGTTGGTTTCTCACTGGCACCAAAGACCACAAGAGGCCACGGGCAGCGAGCCAAAGGCATAGCACCAGTGTCTAAGGAAGCACCCAGGAGGCACTCCGTGTAAAGCCAGAAGGAGGGAAGAAGCTCACAGTCATGTGACCGGAAATATGTCTACACTTACGGGAAGGGGATGTTCCATGGATGGTTCTGGAGCATGCCAGATGGAACTGGACAGCAGGCGAGGTTAGCCCTCCCATCCTTACCTCCCCAGTAAAAGCAAAGAAAAACAAACTGACCGCGTTAAAAGAGGTCAGGGATCCACTCCTTAGGCAAAAAGATGCTAAAGATTAGCTTCTTCTAAGCTGCTGGGCTGGGTGGGGGTCCCAGATTGTAGGGGTTTGATCTCTTTCTAGGGTTACAAAACCACAGTCCCCTGCTGTGCTCCCCGGAAACACAGCCACTTCTGTTTAACCGCACACAAAGGCACCTGGCTTCGGGACGGCTATGCAAAAACCTGTAGCAACCAACCAAATAAGGAAGGAGGTGATGATTCATGGTACAGAAAGAATTCTTGGATGGAGACTTGCTACTTCAGCATTCTTGCAGGTTGCAGGATTCCTCTGGGCTTTGGAGCTTTCATAGAACCAAACAGGAATGGTATTGTATAGGACCCCCCGCCTCCCACCCCCGCCCGTACCGCTGACATATCACAAACTCCGTCTAAAAAGCAGGGAGCTTGGGGGATTTTAGAACACGGTGTACTTAGCCAGTAGCCTAACTGAAGGGGAAAAAAAAAACATGAAGGGGGTCAAACCCCATCTTCTTGTTCTATCAGTGTGTGAGTCAGGGCTGCTAGCCTCGTGGAGAGGCTCGTGCCTGTAATCTCAGCACTCAAAGGTGGAGAAGAAAAGAGGTGGTTTGTTCGAGGCCATCCTGGGCTATGGTAGCAAGGACCTGTCCCAACGTCAAAAGGATAATTTGGTATGGAAGACGCCACTGGCTCCACGAGGATACTAATGTTGACAGGGATGCTGGGGTCATAACCAGAGATCACAGTGGTCTGTGACACACGCATACAAAGCTGCCTAGTTAGGGGCACCTTCCAAGCTTCCGGGGGGGGGGGGTGCTCACCCATGGGAGAAGGACTGCAGATCTAATGCATTCCTGCACCCCACAAAAGCGCTTTTTTTGTTACTAACCCACCCACGGCACAACTGTCTCACTAAGGACAAAAGACACCTGAATTTGAGAGGGCTCCATGGAAAAGTGTACCAACAAATGACATGAGCAATGAGTCCGGGGTCAGTGACGGGAAGTCACCGAGGCTGCCTGGAGGAGGCGGAGCAAATGGGCTTCATGGCCAGGGAAGCTTCAGCGGGGAGAGGCTGGATTTGGGCTGTAGCTGGCCAAGAACCCTCTCTTCCAGTGTCTCCAGTACAATAGCTTGGTGAGCGCCTTAGAAAGGCAGGCCACCAAGCAGCCTCCAGGCCCACCAAGATGCCTTCTGAAGAGCCCCCAGACAAATCAAAACAGAACTAAGTTGGGGGAAGTGGGGACATTGCTAAGCAAGTTCTCCAAGCCACGCAATCTCAAGCAAGCCTCAATCCGAAGGCAGACTGTGGAAGGCCAGGGGACAGTCTGAACCGGATCCAGGTAGAGCCAGGAAGAACTGTTGTTACTTGAGTGGAGTGGGGGTTGGGTTCAAGGATGAGTCCCCAAAAGGAGAAACAAGGCTGCCATGGAGAAAGCCACGGTGGTGTCCGACCCAAGGCTGTGTAGTCACCCCAGCCCCTCTCCCCTAACCCTTCCTGCAATGATCCTCGCCAGAGTGGCGATAGAAAACATTTGGGCCTTGCCTTAGGAGTAAGAGAGTAGCAGCAGATTCCCAATTTCTCAGATCCCACACTATAGGGTATGTGGTGCCTTGTACCTTTAACCTAAGCACTTGGAAAGTTGAGGCAGGAGGATTGTTTCAGGGCCGGCCTGGGCTACAGAGTGAGACCCTAGCTCCAAAAACAAACATAAACCAAACAAACAAACATAGCAGGTGATGGATGGGTGGATGGGCAGGTTCAGAGTGCTCCAAGGCTGGGTAGCCAGACCTCAGAAGTGTGTTCTTCTGAGACGAAAGGAACCCCCAAACTGCTGAACCTCACACAAACGTCATCTATTCTCCATGCATCCAGCCACCCTACGCTGGCAATGGCTGAGAGATGCTAGAGACAGGCAGCCCTGATCTACACATATTGTGGGTCTAAGGCTTAGACTCGTGGAGTTTCTGTCCGGAGGATGGGGTAGGTGCATACCTGAGGGGCAAGTAAGCTGGGGGCCGGGGAGACTTTCTGGGAGAAAAGAAAAAGATGGCCAAGAACCAACGCTCTTCTTGCATGCATTCTTGTATGTGAAGGCCTTTGGTCAGTCTTCAAGCTGGCTCCCCTCACCCCAAAACCCCCAAGGTCCTTCATGCTGGCTCCCTGCACACCAAGAAGAAATCTCTTATGGAAAGGTGGAATCCCTTACCCAGAACTCCCTGTCCATTCAGAGGTGGAAGCCAGACTGCCAGTCCCTTGAGCTCTGCCCAGGTGACCAGGAAATGCAGCCTCAGCTAGGTTTGCAGCCTGGGACCTGACACACCTGCCACTCCTGTGTTGTGAGTCACCTGCACAAGCCCTGCACCGCGTGCTTCTCAACCATGGAGTGGGTTGCTCAGCAGCTCCTCTCACGCACACCGGATGTTATCCATCTCCTGCCTCCAGAAACGTGTCAGGGCAGATCGGGTAAGAACCCAGTTTTCACTCAACAACATGGCTGCTAGAAGTTTGGCGGAGTGGGGGACAGAGAGAGATAATTCTTCCATTTTGGGTCAGGGCCTCCAAAGAGGTCCTTGGTGGGGAGGAGGGGTTTGATCCTGTTTGGCAGCCGTCAGACAGGAGGGGAGAGTGAACTTGGATAGGAGGCAGAGGGGACCTCTCAACAGCAGGCCTTCTCGGGTCAAAGGCCCACCTGCTGTGCTCCCTCAGCCTCCCTTTTATAAGACGACTTCTTAGCGCTTAGGAGGAGATCCTGGGCCCAAGGAGGAACATCCATGAGGTACGTGCAAGGCCTGTGAATAAGTCAGAGTCCCGGATCCTTGTCAGTGTCCTATAGGGCCTAATGGCTGCACCAAGGTGTGTGCCAGATGTTAACAGATGTGGGGTAAGTTAGCTAAAGGGGCTGCATTTGCAACTTTCATACCACCCTAGGTCCACGCTACACTCAAACGTTAATTTTAAAGAAGAGGCTGCGTCTTAACTCACGCTGCCTAGCACGTGTGGATCGAGTGTCCCGGAAGCAGCTGCCACCGTAGTTTTTAAGGAGAATTGCAGCGACCTGCCCTGGCGGTGCTGATCCACTCTTTGGAAGGGAACAAGCCTTGCATCCACTCAGCTGCCTATTTTAGTTCGCGCCCTGTGCCTGTGTCCCCTCCCTAAAAGAAAAGCTGAGAGAGAGGCTTCTAAGGCCTCTCCGAAATGTCTTCCACTCACAATGCCCTTCTGAAGTTTGAACAACTGACCTAAAGAAGACAATTTCTAGACCCTTCTCAAGGAGCATCCTCCCAAATGCAGAGAAATACTGACGTACTAAGGGACCCTCACCAGCACATGATGGTTGTGTGTAAGTTTGGAGATACCTAAGCGTCCAATAGGAGGCTGGATTACCAAGCAAACGGCTGCTTGGCAGCTGCAAGCGAATATAGTAGTACTAAAAGTCATGATGGCCCGGGTGGAGGCATGTGTAGGAAACAAAGTCGTGAATATTGTGGGCTACAGCAGTGGGGAACCATGGTTCCCAGCGTTATGGTAAGTGGAGGTTTTTCTGCCAAATGCAACTTTCTGTAGTTTCCTGTAACACAGAGAAGGGGGAGTGGGTGGGAAAGAGGTATGCTGTGGATCATCGGTCATTTAGAAAGCTTTCAAAGTGCTTCCCCTAGGGTCAGAGAGAGGCAGAGAACCTGGCAGGGGAAGGATGGCCACAGGGGAACCATCCTGGGCAGTGTGCAAGGATCAGGATGGAGCCAGAGCCCAGCTTCTACAGGACAGTAAGGACTCACAAATGCCTCTTTCTGAAAAATGGCTGTGGTGCCTAGCCCTCCCTCCCTCCCTGAGCAGGTGCTGATTGAGAGCTCAGGACCCTGGGCGCTTACCAAAGTCAATCCCTGGCTTGGTAGCTTTCTAAGTTGGAGGGGGTTCTGGGTGGGAAATTGATCACCATACACACATTCCAAAAGAAAGTCTAAAGACTGCTGACAGGGGTGGGTGGGGGAGGGGAGAGGGAATCCTATAGTTGGGAAAGTGTCCCCAAGAAACCACCTCCGGGGAAAGGTTCTGGAATTAAGGGTAAGAGCTAAAGAGAGAAAGAAACAGAGGAACCTGGTATAATTTAGGGTGGGGTAGCTCGGTCATTCATTCAACAAACACCCACTCTCGGGCTATATGGTGACAGGTACCAACTTCTCCAGAACAACGCAATCACAAACGGACGAGGGGAGAAGGCTATTGGGCACAAATTCATTTAAGTTACAATTATTCTTAAAACCAAAGCCAAAAGTCCTGATACAAGCTGCACAAAAAGGCAGAGGAGGGTAGCGGGTGTACACGCTGGACCAAATTTATCCGTCTTTCCACTCAGAAAGCATGCTCGCAGGGTGGCCAATATCCATCCCCCAATAGCTCCACAGCAGCCCCCACTCTTCCAAATAATACCGTATCCACCAAGCGCTCCCACCTCTACCCAGCCCCTGTGCTTCTAAACACTGCGCCTCAGAAGCCCGCTGCGAGCAATCGGCAGGCTTGGAGAGGCATAGAAAAGCAAAGGGTCCCGAAGGTCCATCCCCGAGAAAAGGCAAGTGCCAAGAAGGCTGACGCTTCCTCCGCTAAGTCTCGGTCCCTCTCTGGATAACCAAGGGCTTAGCCACGTCTGAGGACGATGACCCAGAACGGCCGCTGCCTACAGAGATCTGAGCTGGTAGGTTCCACTTGAAGGCAAAGGAGTTGCTAAAATGACCCCTGGGAGGTCAACTAGTACAAAAATTCCAATCCTGAAACCTTCTAAAAGCAACACAAGCGATGAGTAGGCAAATCAAATCCACAAGCTCGCACCGCAGTGAAACTTACCTCCAGGTGGGAAAGCAGCTGGGTGGAACGATAACCCGTGGATGATGGGGACGAGGTCGCGCGCGGGTCTTCTAAATCCAGTTGATAAGCACCAAGTAATCCACGTTAGGGAATCCGGCGCCCCCACCCGCTTCTCCCCTGTTCATCCAGACCCCAAAGCGCCGCCACCGCGCTGGGGACCCGCGTGGGTAGCGGGAAGATCACGAGCCCGGACTCCCGGGCGGCTGCAGCGAGGTCCCCGGAATGGACAGACGCCGGAGCTGCGGGCCAGGGCCACCGGGTACTCCGACTGAACCCAGAATATCCCATTGGGCGCTCGGGTTTGTAGGTCCGCGGGGATCTGGTGTCACAGGGAGGTCGCTAGCTAGGCAGGAAAGCCCTGGAGGCGCCCAGACGCAGTGAGCACCCCACACTGCCAGCACTGCTCTGGGAGCCACGGGCCGCTCTGCCTTTTATAAAGACGGACTGGGAGGGGCGCGGTCAGAAGGTGGGGGGGGGGGGGATAGATTGGCCGAGTGGTATCCTGGGAGATGTAGTTCCGTCTTCCTGCTCCTTAAGGCTCAGACAAAGCTGAGATTTCATCCAGTTCTTGTTTCGTTTCTCTCAACTAAGGGGAGAGAGAAGTTTATTTCAGCTTCTGGAGAGGAAGCTGCTTTAGCCGATGTTGTGATAAAAGACTAACAAAAGTAATTGGCACTAAGCAATCATTCAATTTTTGACACAGAAGACAAAACCATACCCTGGGGGAAAGGTAAGCCTATTCAACAAATAATGGCAGCAAAACTGGATTTCTGCTTGCAGTAGGGTGAAATCAGATTTGTATATTTGACCTCATACAAAAATCAATTCAAATTGATCAAAGACCTTAATGTATAACCAGAAACTTCTAGAAGAAAACATACAGGATACCCTTCAAGATACTCAAGTAAGCCAGACCTTTTTTGAATTGAACATCAACAACATAAGAACTAACCCCAAGTCTCAACTAATGAGACCACATGAAAAACTTCTGGACAGCAAAGGAATCTGCAGAGTTAATAAACAGCCCACAAAATGGAAAAAAAAAATCTACACCCTTGAGATAAGGGGTTAATATCCAGAATTTACAAATAATTGCACACATTAAATATCAAAGAGGTAAAAGTGCCAATCAACAAAGGGCCCAAGAACTGAATAGGTCTGGGGGGGGGAGATGGAGGAAGGGGGGAGGGAAAGAGGATTGGAGGGGAGAAGAGGGCTGGAGGGATGGGTAGAAGGAGTGAGCGAAAGAAAGAGAGAAAGAGAAAAGAAGAGAGAGAAGGATGGAGAGAAAGAGGAAAGAAAGGGAGAGAGGAAAGGGAACCAAACGAAGGAGGAAGGGAGAGAGAAGCACAAATGAATAATAACTGGGTTTTTTTTTTTTAAGTGTTCACTATGCTGAGCCATCAGGGAAATGCAGAATAAAACTGAGATACCAGCTCGCCCCAGTCAGGATGGTCATTGTCAAAAGGTTTGATAAGAAATGTTGGAGTGATCAGTGGTAGCACAGGCATGTAATCCCAGGACTGGGAGGCAGAGGCAGTTGATCTCTGAGTTCGAGGCCAGCCTGGTCTATAGGGCTACACAAAGAAACCCTGTCTTAACAAACGAGAGAGAGAGAGAGAGAGAGAGAGAGAGAGAGAGAGAGAGAGAGAGAGAGAGGAATGTTGGAGAGGATGTGGAAAGAAGCCCCTATTCCTTGTTGATGGGAGAGGAAATTAATACAACCATTGAAGACATCAGTTTGGAGACTTCTTGAAAAGTTGGAAACAGAGCTGGCATACGATCCAGCTGCTGCTTCACTCCTGGGTATATGCCCAGAGAATTCCGCATCCTACCATAGAGTTATTTGCATCCCTGTTTTTATTGCCATTTTATTGGCTACAGCAAAGAACCAGAATCGACCTAGTTGTCCATCAACAGATGATGGGTAATGAAAGCTTGGTATGCATATAAAATAGAGTATTATTCAATTCTAAGAAAAAATGAAATTTTAAAAAATGCAGGACAGTGGATGGACTTAGAATGTATAATATTAAATTAGGACACACAATCTCAGAATGAAAAGAAAAAAGGTCCCTCTTATGAGGAACCTAGCCAATAATATATGCTATATGTAAACAAATGTACATGCAGGCACACTATAATGTAGTTGGTATTCTTTTACTCTTGGCTCTTTTGGGGCCCCAGTTCCCAAATAAATTGTACATAGAAACTTATTCTTTATTGTGAATGCCTGGCCTTAGCTTGGCTTGACTCTAGTAAGCTTTCCTCAACTTATCCCTTTTGCCTTTTGCCTCTGGACTTTTACCTTTCTCTATTTCTGTTTATCTTTTCTTTCCTTCTTATTCTATGTCTGGCCGTGTAGCTGGGTGCTGGCCCCTTCTTTTCTTGCTCCTTGATTCCTTCTTCCCAGATTTCTCCTCCCTTCTATTCTCTCTGCCTGCCAACCCCACCTATACCTTCTCCAGCCTTGTTCTTGGACATTCAGTTCTTTATTAGACCAGTCTGGTGTTTAAGACCGGCGAAGTAGCACAGCTTCACAGAGTTAAACAAATGCAACCTAAAAGAATGCAAGACATCTTTGTATCAATTAAACAAATGTTCCACAGCATAAACAAACGTAACACATCTTAAAATAATTCGACAATGGTGTACCATGAAGAAAAGAGAATAAGACAGGCCTAATACAAAGAGATGGGGAAGGACTAAGTGCAGGCAATGGTCACCAGCTATGAAAGAGGGTATGAAACTAAGTGCTTTCCTAGTCCCAACACTGTCACAGATTTTTCATCTTTGGTAGCGGATAAGTGCATAAAAAATGCTGGAGCGTGGCAGTGCTGGGCCCACTGGGGATCTCCACGATTCAGAATGCCTACTCTAGCAGGGCGGTGGTGGCGCACGCCTTTAATCCCAGCACTCGGGAGGCAGAGGCAGAGGCAGAGGCAGGCGGATCTCTGTGAGTTCGAGACCAGCCTGGTCTACAAGAGCTAGTTCCAGGACAGGCTCCAAAACCACAGAGAAACCCTGTCTCGAAAAACCAAAAAAAACAAACAAAAAAAAACCAGAATGCCTACTGTTCAGGAGTTTACTCAGCTAAGTAGACTTCAAGTCGGCTTTATTTCTGTGTGTGGTTTTTTTTAAGTCTTTGGGGTTTTTTTTGAAGATTGATTTATTTATGTATTTTACATATATGGGTATTTTGTCTGCATGCACATTTGCACACCAAAAGAAGGCATCGGATCCCATGGGACTACAGTTATAGATGGTTGTGAGCCACCATGTGGGTGCTTGGAATTGAACTCAGAACTTCTGGAAGAGCAGCCAGTGCTCTTAACTGGTGAGCCATCTTTCCAGCCGTGTGTATGTGATGTTTATTTTTTTTTTCCTAAGGGATTTTTTATAATAAAGATTTTTAAAAGTAGCTTAAAGAAGAAACGTTGTTTGTTTTTTGTTGGTTTTCATTGTTTGTTTTAGCTCCCTTTTCGAGTCCGGTCCATTGTGGTGGGAGAGACAGGCGGCAGGAGCTCTAGGCAGCTGCGCACATCACAACTAGGGAACAGAGGAACAAATGCACTCTGTTTCTCAACCCTTTCCCACTGATAGACAGTCCAGGACCCCTGCCCAGGGAACAGTGCTGCCCACAATGAAGATGGGTCTTCCCACAGGTAAGCCTCCATTCTGTAGTTCTAACTGTCACTCTGGAGACAAGGCACAAAATTTAACGTGACAAGAGAAAATGGGATATGGTGGCTTTGACCTGTAAGCCCCAGACTCAGAAGGCTTAACCATGAGAGAGCGATATAAGTTCAAACTCAGTCTGGGCTACAGGGAGATACCTTGTCTAAAAAGCCAATAAGTATACTCATATACAGTCACAGGACACACATATGTTCCTCTAGACAAGAACAATGGGTATATTGGTTACTATTCTGTTGTTGTGATAAAATATCAAGACCAAAAGCGACTTAAGAAAAGATTGATTTTAGCTTATGGTTCTAGAGGGATAGCGTCCTCATGGCGGGGAATGAATGGCTTGGCAATAGACATGGCAGGAACAGGAAACTAGCTGAACCCCGGTTCAACAACAAACAGGAAGTCGAGAGAAAAAAACAGGAAATGGGGGTAAGACTATTACCACCCTCAGTGATATACTTTCTCCAGCAAGGCCAAATCTCCTAAATTTTCTTAACACACACACATACACACATACACACACACAAAAGTGCCACCAGTGGGGACCAAGTGTTCAAATGCATGATTCTATGGAGGAGATTTCTCATTCAAACCCCCACATGGAGTTCGAGAAGAGAGAAGGTAAGGAGAGTGATGTCTAGGTCTTCCCTAAGCCCAGTCTTCAAATTTCCACCCATGCTCTAACTAATTGCCCCCCCCCCACTGAAATCACAGGCTCTAGGGAAGCTCTAAGTTGGCCCTGACTACCTGGCGTTTATCGGGTGCCAAGTGACATCCAGAGACTGCCGGTGGCAGTGCAGAGAGGTTAGGTCATTGTTTCCATTTTACAGTCACAATTGCCCCCCCTCCCTGGCTTTCAGAAAAACTTGGACAAAAGTGAAGACCAAGAGCACAGAAAACTGCACACCCACACACCCACACACCTAGGTCTGCAGTGCACAGAACTCCAGGAAGAGGACCTCAGTGTGGCCACAAGGACCTGCCCAGTTTCTCCAGATCTTTCCTAAAGTAGAGACTCACGTAGCCATGGCAGCGATAGGTTTGCTGTCTTCTCAAAATGGTCTCCAAGCCTTGGGTGGATTTGCCTGGCTGCTGGTTCTTCTTCACGCTCCCTTCACTCCATTCCTTGACGCTTTAAATTGTCCCCTGACAGTATGAGCATCCTGAAGACTTCGGAAGAGCAGAGTGGTGTCCATGGTAACTCCTCAGTGCTGTGGGATGGACTGTACCCAGGCAAGCTGGAGTCTCATAGTCCTTGTTTAAAAACTTCCAGGTGTAGCAATAGGAATGTACTTAGCTATGGTTGCAAATAGATACGAACACACACACACACACACACACACACACACACACACACAAATAAATGTTTATAATGGACCACTGCATTCACACACAAATTATCTCTCTGCCCCCTCCACTATGAAAGACAAAATGCAATGACACCCCAGGACCTGGAAGTACCTTTCTAATGCTATTGTCCTACCTAAGGTATCAGGGAGACTTGAAAAAAAAAGTGGATGAATCTGGGTCAAGAGCCAGAACTATATAGAAAGAGTCCCAACCATCTTAGAGGGCTAGAAAGTAAGAAAGGGCTAAAATGTATGTAAATACTACAGGGAACCAATAATAATATGTACATGGTGAAGGGAGACAGAAACAAGCTCCACCTCAGTCTGGTGGCATAGGCCTATGGCCTTAGCTACTCAGGAGGCTGAGGTGGAGAAATCACAAGTTCAAAGCCAATATGGGCTAAAGAGTGAGTTCAAGACCAGCTTGGAGAACTTAATGAGATCCCAAATTTAAAATGAAAACTCACAAGCGATGGAATGTTTGCCTGGCATATACAGTCTCTGGGAGTAATCCCTAGTACTACAAAGAAAATGAGGGAGGGGCGGTGAGGAAGAGGACAAGGGGGAGGGAGAGGGTGTAACCGAGCTAGCAAGCAGGAAAGAGAGGGATGGGAAGGGGTTAGAGGAGAAGAAAGAGGATGAAGGGGGAAAGGGATAGAGAAATGGGAAGGAGAAAAGAAAGACTGGGAGGGAAAAGAGATGATGGGAGATGGGGGAGGAAGGGAAGGGAGGGGGAGGGGGCAGAGGAAAAAGAAGGGGGCAGAAGAGATGGAGAACGAAGGGTAAGAGGGGGGAAGCAGAAAAGAGAAGAGAGGAGGAGAGAGAAGGGCGACATAATTTCACCAAACTCCAAGGGTCAGACTGCGTTTACTGATGCACATGGGGTTTTATTTATTTTAACTTTGCAAGTCGGGATAAACCCCTATATAGCTCTAATCAAAACCTTTTGCAAGTCAAAACCTCTTGGGCGGAGTGTTTGCTTTAGCTAAGTGGAGCCTCCATCTCTCCCTGCAGCATCCTTTCTGCCAGAAGCGTGTCCCTGAGAACCTTCCTGACCAGCAAAAGAGGCAGAGCATTCAGAAACCGGTCGCCATGGTTGCCATGGAGGAAACTCAACAGCGTCCATGGCTGGCCTGGGGCCACACGTTGCACGAATCTCTCGGATCTCGGGATATGAATATTGGCTGGTTAAAATATGCAGATGAACTTGGCACTGGTGTCCAGAATAGAAAAAAAAAAAAAAAGAAAAAGATCAAAGGGAGAATTGCACAAGCCAAGAGCAGGTGAGCCCGAGGAGAGGGCGAGTCAATGGAAGTCAGTTCCTGGGTTTTGCATTCTTGATGCAGAGATTCAAATAACTGAAAACCAGAAAGATGGAGAGCTAGTCTAGGGGGTAGGGAGGGAGGCCGTGATTCAATCAAGTATTCCTGAGCTAGCAAGTTTCAGATGGGCCCAGCCCCTCTGAAGCATGAGTCTCCCCACCATTCAGAGCCTAGTCCTTTCCTGTCACAGAACGTGACACAGCTCTCTCTAACCTCTTCTTATCCCTTTCCAACATGTTCAGGTCTCAATCACGGACGGCAAAAAGCTCAGAAGGGGTTCTTCCCAAATCTTAGCTAGTGTGCAGAGCTTGGTTTTCTGGTCTGTTCTTGCTTTCTGTACTGAGAGTGTCCTCTTCCCTTGTTTGGCCAAGACTACATTTTTTTTCTTTCAAATCAGAGCTGGAAACTTAGAAATATTTTTCCCACTCCTGATCTCTTTCTCTCTCTTCCACTTGATGATGTCTTTAGGAAGCTTGTTCTGAGATGCCTGGTGTGTGATTCCATGATTTCATTCATGATTCCCACCCAAGGTAAGTCCTCGCCATTTCTTATTCTGATGATCCCTTATCATCTCTCAGGAATGTTCTTCAGACTTCGCCAGACCTGTCCATCACGATCTTCTGACATGGCCTTTCTGTCACCCCAGTGATGGCTCTCTTACCAGGACATCCTTTGCACTCACTGGATGCTCACAATGTCCTGTTTTCCCCCATTGCTTAGGCAGATGTGCCTCTGGGGCTCCTTCAGTGGATGCCAAATGCACTTGGATCATAGATTTACTTGTTTTCAAAATCCCCTCAAAATAGATTCAGTTAACATTTTTCTGGTTTAACTTGACTGACAAGACTACATAGCTAAGAAAGTAAGAACAGATATGTGATACGTTTGAAGTAGACGAAGTCACTCATTCCCCAAGTTGTACAGAATCTCCAGATGTCATGACCTCAAATCTCCATCCCAAAGCTGGATGTCACAGCAAAGTGCCCAAGCTGATAGAGGATATTACCCTACATCTATGGGTTACCATCAATGTACCAGTTTTGGTGGTTTGTAGAATCATGGATGAAAGAGATCGTGTTTTCTAGAGGTTGCATGAAAAACAAGAGTAGGTACCTTTTTGTCTGAAAAATCAGAAATCTCGTAGTCATTCAACACACATCTATCTGCTGTGCTAAGCACTTTGGAACTGTGTTCATTGCTGGGGATATAATGATAAAGATATGTATGTTCTCCTTCCTTGTGTGGGAGTCAGAATACATAGGTAAGAGACTAAATTAAATACATGTGCAGTACAGTAAGAACAAGAAAAGACTTAAGTCTAATTTGTAAATATGCATTATTTGCTCCATTGTTGCTGTAATAAAATACCAAGAGCAGAACAACTTATGGAAGAAAGAGTTCATTTGGGCTTACGGTTCCAGAGGGAGAGTACATACAGACATGGTAACCATAGCAACAGGGACCAAAGCAGGAAGCTGAGAGGTCACATCTTATACTATTAAAGCCTGACCACAGTGACACATGGTCTCACCTCCTAAACCTCACCAAGCAGCACCACTAACCAGGGCCCAAATCTTCATAGGCCTGAGCCTGTGGGGGGAACACTTCCTATTTAAACCACCACACAGTGGAAAAAGAGGCTCCGGCTGAGATAGGCTTTTCCCAGGAAGAGATAGGTTACAAAGTTGATGGACACAGGACCAACCATGCAGGTCCACACACACGCCCTCACATCTGACTTGGAGAGCTGAGTGGATCACGTAGTCAGAGAAGGCATCCAGGGCCAGCCAACCTGGGTCTCCAAGGGAAGACAGGGACATAAGGTAAAACGATGATGTGGAAGGGACCAGATGGCTGGAGAACGATTAGGGAAAGGAGTGTTTATCTCGGGGGATGACAGGAGGCAGGCGGTGATAGAGGAAGCAGAACACACGTGATGAAACCAACCCTTTCCTGAGAGTGTGGCAGCCATGCCCGAGACCTACATTTTCACCTGGCACCCGGGACACTGGTCCCAGAAGACGAAGGATGTGGGACCCACACCCTCTTCCTTTCTCAGGTAAGCTAAATGAAATATGGCCATGCCTTGGGATGCCCCACCCAGATGTTGCAAGAAGCTTTTAAATGCAGACATTATCAAAGATGGGAGCTGGGTCATTCACCTCAGGTGCCCTCCTTTCTCCCTCTGTTCATTTGTTTCCCCTCCAGGGTGCAGCTCAGGTGCACAGACATGAGTGAGCAGCGCTGGGCAAATGCCTAGGCCGCCCTCCACTCCCACCACCTCCCACTCCTAAAGGAGGTGGCACATATTATACACTCCCCTTGGAACACAGGAATAGTGAGGCTTTGTTTTTCTGGAGGTTCGGGAATTAGTCACCCCACTTATTCATTCAACACCCGAAGGTCGATTTCTTCTTTACCATGGAATTTGGGGGACTAGAGGAGAAAGGAGGGAAGAGCAGCAGAAAGGAAGCTAACACTGGCCAACGGGTATTGGCAAGCCTATCTGCCTACCCTAATGCCCCTCATCCCAACAGATGAGCACACTGGCTTGGAGAGATGGAGGAATTCAGCTTCCTGCACCTGAGTAGAAGCCTGAACCAGCCTTTAACTCTAGTGCTGAAACCTGCAGATTTCATCTGCTTCCCCAGTGGCCAAACAACAACCACAACTGGGCTGGAGAGGTGACTCTCGGCGAAAGAAAGTCCAGGGGGGAAGGAGGAGAAGGCCAGATGCAGGATCTAGGTCAAGCCAGAAGAGAATCTGTCTTCCCTATGGGGAAATAAGGGGTTAGCCTCATGGACAAACCTACAAAGAGGCCACAGCCTCTTCCTGGTACAACAGAAAACTAATGGCTGTGCTTTCATTCATTTTACCCTCTCAGTCCTTCATTCATGCAATCCAAGCCCAGAGCAGGGAGAAGCAATGTAAACAGGACCTTCAGCCTGGAAACGGAAGGAAGGCTCGTTCTTGGGGCAATCATGCGTGCGGCAGGACAAATGACTCATTCAAGGTCAGAGAGGGAGGCAGCAGCACCCTGAAAGTGATGCTAGGGCATCACAACTGATAGTAGGGTCACTCTAGCACCCCACTTCTCCCCAGGTAGGAAACGGTGGCTTTCAGTTCAACCCGATAGTCCCGAGCTAACTTAGCTAACCCAAAAAGCTGGAGTCTGCCTGAATGGCCACACTGCAGGTCTCCCTGGGATGAGGAATCAGCCTCTGGCCTTTTTAGCAAAAGTCAGCTGCTCTGTAGATGCCCCATAGAGACAAAGAGCCCCAGGTTGTTGAGGCACTTCCTGCCCAGCCCTGGGCTCCATGCCCAGCGCTGACGATAACACTCTCCATCCACATCTAACATCCTGATGCCAGGAAGCTGCACACCACCAGATCTTCCTGATAATCTATCACATGATGGGTCACATGATGAGTGAGGTCCTCAGTCTGAAGACGACAGTGGTCTGGTTACCTAAGAACAGGATGAGGAAGAAGTACCAAGAGCAGATGCTCTCTATTCACAGACCACTGTCTGAGCTCCCACCCCACAGCAGTACCCTGGACATGAAGCTGCCAGGAGAAGAACACATATTATCAAGGGGTGTGGGACATGCCAGGGCCTGGTGGACACTTGTTCTTTTTTTCCCCTGGGAGGGAAGGATAGGATGCATCCAATAGTTTCAATAGTACCTGTTGCAGTAGAACCAGCTAGCATTCTTGAGTAGCCAGAGTAGATATAGGTCACCCAATAGTGCATTTAAATAGAAGTCTTGACTGTCTCATTTCCAACTCAGTTGCTGCCCTTGGGAAGACAAGAGTCCAGCCATAACCATTCCAGGAAGAGAGCGCTATTCAAAGCCAAGACATTCTTCAGGCTAATCCTATCCACAGAGGAGGGTGTAAATGCCACTTAAGCCATGGCATTGAAGGGCTGCCATGGAGCTTTAGGACTCGGGGCTCAGCTCCTTGCCAAGATAATATTGAATGTCAACATATCCAAGAGATGCTTGCATACCCACATTGACTGCAGCATCACTGACAACAGCAGAGTTACAGGAACAACCCGAGTGTTCGACCACAGAGGGAGGGCTAAGAAGAAGCTGGTGCATCTGCACAATGACATTCTTTTACAGCCGTGAAGAATGGAGTTACATCACTGGCAGGAAAATGACTACCACTAGAGAAAGTATTTTTGCAGGTTAAGTCAGTCTCAGCAAAACGACACTGCATGTTTTGTCTCGTTCCTGTGTCTTAGAATTTATAGGCACAGAAGATCATATATGTGTAGATGGCATGAAAATAGAAGCTGGTCTACCTAGGGAATGAATGAGGCTCATGGGAGGGAGAGAAAGGGAAGGGTAGGGAAAGGAGGGTGTGCCCAAAGAGCTTCATACTTACATGAACATGGCCTCATGGAACCTGTACAAGACTATGGCAAGCTACAAGCTATAGCCTGTCCACCTTCTCCAAGTCCCACAAAACTCTGAGGAAGATAAGAGTCTACATGAGGCACACAAAGATGGTCTGTAAGGAGAGAGGAGTCGAGAACAGGAGATTAAAGGAGTGCTTATGATCCCCAAACACACCCATGGGGCCGTGGCTTCTGCCTAGACCAGTGATTCTCAACCTGTGGGTCGCAACCCCTCGGGGAGGGGTGTCAAATAACCCTTTCACAGGGTTGCCTACAGCCATCAGAAAACATAGATATTTACATTATGATTCATAACAGTAGCAAAATTACAGTCATGAACTAGCAATGAAGATAATTTTATGGTTGGGGTCACCACGACATGAGGAACTGCACTAAAGCGTGGCAACATTAGTATCTGTGTATCTTGCTCCTTCTTGCTTTCCATTCTCTTCGCAGAGGGAAGGCTATCTTCCTGGGGAAGCAAAGTGGTTCCAACTCTGATGTACCTGTAGCACAAAGTTAATTGGTCTTAATAAAACCCTGGAGTCAGATATAGAGGTTAAGGCAGAAGGATCAGAGAAGCAGAGCAGCCAGCCACTAGAGAGTTCTTACCTCTAGCAATGCTCAGACCAAAGGGGCGATCCTGTCTCTGCTAATCCTCAGACTGGGCTTCAGACTGCTGCCATCTCTGTGAAACCTCAGCCTGCCCTCAGACTGCTAGATTTAATAGAGAGAACGTTTAGTCTGAGGATTCGTGGGGACAGGTAAGAACTCTCTAGTGTCTGGCCACTCTGCTTCTCTGATCCTTCAGCTTTCTTCCCCATGGTTGACACCAGGTTTTTATTATTAAGACCAATTAAATTCGTGCTACATGTATCTCCTGAGATTGTGAGCTGGGGGAGGCTCAGCTGACTTTGACTCCTTCCTTGCCTGTGGGAAGAGACCCTGCTGAGCATGGAAGCCTCATGGAGCCCTGCTCCTCACCCTTTCCTCTTTCACCCTTATCCTTAGCACTGGCTGGTACAAGCTCAGCCTTCTCCAGTGGGAGCAGTTGCTGTATCAGGAGCTGGAAGACCCAGCACTGGGTCTCAGAAGCATCTCACTCCGCATATATAAACTTTCCTCAAGCAATTGTCCTAAGAACTAGACTGGAAATGGGGTGAGGACAGATAGGCTCAGGTGACCCCTACCCCTTGGTCACACACCAGTCAGATGCTGTCATCCTGCCCTGATAACTAGCAGTCTAACTCTGGAACTCCACCTGTCCAATGCCAGAGCCCATCCCTCAGGTAACATAGTGGGGCAGAGCTGTCTTCAGCCCTTTAACAACTGCTGTCTATTTGGTTTCTCTTCCCCCACCCCACCTCCAGTAGACTGGAACTTTCAGAGTCTCTGGCTTTACTCTACTTCATAGCTCCAGTCTTGGAGGTGCCCCCAACACCTAGTGGATGCTTGTCAGATGCCAACAGAGCACATAGATAAACACTTACGTAAGGAGATACTATGCCAAGCACAGGATGGATTGTCCTGGATCCTTTCACACCTGAGATGGTCAAGTTAATCGTCAACTTGATGCTGTGCACAATCAACCCAGGAGTCACACCTCTGAGTACATCTATGAGAGTGATTTCAGAGAAGATTAACTGGAGTGAAGAGACCCACCCCGAATGAGGAGCAACTACCTCATGAGCAGGAATTCCAGATCAAACAGAAGGAGGTATCAATGGGCCAGCAAGATGGTGTGCACTGCCAAGACTGATAGCCTGGGTCAATCCCTGGACCCCACAGGGAGCCAACCCTGACCTTCATGTGCTCACCGTACCCACGGAAAGGAAGGAAGGAAGGAAGGAAGGAAGGAAGGAAGGAAGGAAGGAAGGAAGGAAGGTGGAGGGAGGGAGGGAGGGAAGGAGGAAGAAAGGAAAGAGAAAGGAAGCAAGGGAGAAACGAAGAAGGAAAGGAAAGAAAACAAGGAAGGGAAAGGAAGGAAAGAAAGAAAGAAAGAAAGAAAGAAAGAAAGAAAGAAAGAAAGAGGAAGGAAGGAAGGAAAAGACAGAAGAAAGAAAAGAAGGAAGGAAAGGAAGGAAAAGACAAACAGAAGAAAGAAAAGAAGAAAAAAAGAAAAAAGGAGGAAGAAAAGCAAAGAAAGAAGGAAGTAAAAGAAAGGCAGACAGAAGAAAGGAAAGAAAAGAAAGAGAAAGAAGGAAAGAAAAAAGAAAGAAAATAAAACAAAGAAAAAGGGGAAAGGAAAGGAAGGAAGGAAGAAAAGAAAGAAAAAAGAAAGAAAGAAAGAGAGAAAGAAAGAAAGAAAGAAAGAAGAAAGGAAGGAAGGTAAATGCAAACCTCTTAAAGGAGAAAGTCAGCTGAACATCAGGATTCACCTCTCGACTTCTTGACTGGAGTCTACCTCACGTTCCCACCACCATGATCAGCTATATCCTGAACGGAACTGTGAGACACAGTAAGCTCTTTGTCTTAGCTAGAGCTTCTACTGCTATAAAGCACCATGATCAAAAGCAATTTGGAAAAGAAAGGATTTATTTGGCTTACAAATCCTTGGTCACAGACCACTGAGGGAAGCCAAAGCAGGAACTCAAGGCAGAGACTGAAAGCAGAAACCATGAAATATCACTGCTTACTGACTTGCTCCCTGATACAACTTAGGCCTCACCTTCCAAAGGGGGCCCCGCCCACAATAAACTGGGCCCTCCCACACCAGTTATTAACCAAGAAAATCCCTGCCAGGCTTGCCCACAGGCCCATCTGGTGGGAGCATTTTCTCAGTTGGGGGTTCCTCCTTCTCAAGTGACACTAGCTTGAATCAGGTTGACAAAAAAACCTAACCAGGCAACCCTCAATATGATGCTGTCAGCACAGCAACAGTATAGGAAAAGTAACTAGCACAGGATGGTAGGAAAGCACATTGTGGGGCTGGGGAAACTGAGCTGGTTTCACGGAAGCATGCCCATGAGGACCAGCAGAGTCGGCCTCCAAAGAACGAAAGGGGCCTCGTTTCACAGTTCCACCATTTGAAACCAAGCTGGCAATCTTACACTGTCAACAGCAGCTGCTGCAGATGCGAAGGGTAGCTCTCAAATCACGTGATAAGCAGGTCTTGAATCTACCAACCTTCAGAAACATCTGAGTCGAGAAGAAACAGAATTTCTAAGTAGACTGACAAGTAAAGAGTTTTACATTGGGGGAAAAAAAAGAAACCTTACAAAGGAAAGCCAGGACCAGCTGACTTCATGGATGAATGCTGTCAAACATTTAAAAAAGGATTAGCGGTAATCTTTCTTAAGCTCTTCGGAAAAATAAAAGAACACTTCATCACTCATTTTATGAGGCTAATATTACCCTGATAGAAAACAAGACAAAGATTTCAAGAGAAACGGAATGTGCAGACCAACAACCCCGTGAGATAGATGCTAAAACCCTCAACAAAGTACTGCCAAAACCAATTCATCAATATATACAAAGGTCAGATACCAGAGGCCAATGAGATTTATCCCGAGCATACAAAAATGCCTTAACATATGAAACCCATGTGATTGGCCATCAGCTGAAGGATATAACTACAGGGTCATCTCTGTATTGACTGACACAGGAAAAGTAACTGGCCAGCCATCATCACCAGCTAGAATTAAAAAAAAAAAAAAAAAAAAAAAAGATGTTCTTGATCTGACGTGTGGAATGTTTGGGGGAAAAAATCCTCAATGAGCATTGAATGTACTTACTTAGTAGGTGAAAGGTGGATGACTTCTGGTCAGTAAAAAAAAAAAAAAAAAAAAAAAAAGATGTTCTTGATCTGACGTGTGGAATGTTTGGGGGAAAAAATCCTCAATGAGCATTGAATGTACTTACTTAGTAGGTGAAAGGTGGATGACTTCTGGTCAGTAACAAAGTAAGGATACCCAGTCTCAACACTTACTCACCATCATACTGAAGAGCGTAGTCAAGGCAACCAGAAAATTAAATAAACCATCAGATTGGGAAGTTGTTTGAAGATAACGCGAGAACACCAAGTTTAGTGAGAGAGAGAGAAGTTGGCACCCTCACAAATTCCTGGGTGGGCCTAGCAAATGATGCACATCCTTGGAAAGCAGGGGAGCAGTCCTCAGGTGACCGAACACAGAGTTGCCAAATCATACTCAAAAAACTAAAAATAGGCATTCACAGACACACACAAAAAACTGAACACAAATGTCATAATGAAAGCATTGATCATCATAATCAAAACACTGAAACAACCCAAACATCCATAAACAGATGAGAGGATGAATAAAATATGGTGCTATATAGATATACCATGGACTATTATATACCCATTGAAAAGAATGCAGTACTGAATGAATTTTGAAAATATTATGTTAAGTAAGTAAGCCAAATACAAAGACTACCAATGGTTTGATTGCATTTGTATGAAACATACAGATAGACCCATAGAGTCAGGATGCAGACATTGACATGTGACTCCCTATGGATATGAACTAGGGCACAGTGAAATATTTTGGAATTAGATAACGCCAATTGATTGTTTTGTAAATAAACAATCAAAAAACTGATAAATTTAAGGATGTGAACCTTATAGAATGCTTTTACTATCTTAGGATAGCTGCAATTTAAGATATGGGGTACTCAATAAAATGCATTTGTATGTTACAATA
The DNA here is from genome assembly GCF_000317375.1 of Microtus ochrogaster. Lineage (NCBI taxonomy): Eukaryota > Metazoa > Chordata > Mammalia > Rodentia > Cricetidae > Microtus > Microtus ochrogaster. Next base: position 76,169,223 of record NC_022014.1, read on the forward strand.
ACAGGCACAAGCAGAGACAAGAATTAAGAGTGGTAAAGAACAAGCTACCCTTGCCCAGTGAGAAGAACCTATGTATCTAAGTGATGGCTACATCTAAAGTTTGATGTTTCCCCCACTGAAACTATGTTTCTAAGTTATGGCTATCTATAGTCTGATGTTTAACCCACTGAAACTATGTATCTAAGTGATGGCTCTATCTATATGCTGATGCTTCCCCCACTGAATGAGAATGAAAGTACCTTGAGGAAATTTTATGTGTTGTTTAGTTTTGTCAGCTCCAGGATTATCTGAGTAGAGTATTTTAATGAGGGATTGTCTATGTCAGGTTGGCTCACTGTCCTGTACATGGTGTATTATTAAAATTAATTTATGTGGGAAAACTCAGCCCACAGTGGATTGCCATTCCCTAGTCAGAGAGGCTCCTGAGCTGTGTAAGAGTGGAGAAATCAAGCTGGACGCAAGCAAGCGAGCGTTTTTGCATTTCTTGCTCTCTGCTCTTGACTACGGATGTGATGTGACCAACAGCTTGAAGTTCCTGCCTTGACTGTCCCACGGTGATAGACTATAATTTGGATTTATAAAGTGAACTAAACTCTTTCTCCCTTAAGCTCCTCTTGGTCAAGGTATCTTGTAACACGATTAATAAAAACCCAGAGACAGATATTGGGGGTTTAGTCTGAAGGTCAGAAGAGCAAAGTAGCCAGCCACTGGCTCTTACCTCTACCTCAGTCCACAATGGCGATCCTGCCTCCAGAAATCCTCAGAATGAGACTGTGTCTGAGAGCTGTCTCCTCCAGTCTTATATTTTCTAGTGCTAGGATTAAATGTGTGCACCACTACCATCCAGTTTCTATGGCAAACAAGTGTGGCTACTGGGATTAAAGGCGTGTGTCACCACTGCCTGGTCTATAAGGCTGACCAGTGTGGCTGTTTTACTCTCTGATCTTCGGGCGAGTTTTATTTATTAAAACACAAATGAAATATCACTGCAGTATCTTACAGTGATGACCGAAACAAAACCGGAACACAGTCATCTTCACTGCTCTCTGAAGCCCCAAAGGGATAGTGCATTGCCAATATCAACAACACATTCTAAATGGCTGGAATTAATTATTATAACACATTAAATATTATAACACATTATTATTAATGGCAAATAATCTAGAGATTTCTATCACAAGCCAGGGAAACAAGAAGTGACCATATATCCTGTGTCTCAGCCATCTAATTTGGTGTTAAAGCATACTTCCTGGCGGGCACTAGCATTTCAAGTTAGTCACCGATTACATTTCTAGCTCACGGTGTGGCTTGTAGCCAGTCATTCAAAACTCACCTATAAAATGAAGGGGTGGGGCAATGCCCTTTCCTGTTCTAAGACTTATGACTTGGTCCAACCCAGGCAATCCAGAATAAATGAAGCATAAAAGTATCTCTCTGGGTGTCCTTAAACGGTTTATATTTCTTTTAATGGCCACAAACTAGAAGTTAGCAATAATAGGTCATGTCATCATTAAATGAGATGTATTTCACACCTCCCGCCTAAGGAAAGGGCATGCTGAATCTGTGCAGCAGTAGGGCATGCAAACGGGAAAAGGGAGATGGCACACCTAATAAGTATTTGCTCAAAGGTCTCCATTTTAAAGTGGTTTCGGTTTTGATAATGTTGAGGATCTATTTATTTGCATGTGTATGTGTCTGAGTGCATGTGTGTGGGTGTGTACATGTTGAGGCCTGAAGAAAGTCTCGGGTGTCTTTTTCAATCCTAATCTGCCTATTCATTCCTTTTGAGGGACATGGTCTCTCCCGGAGCCTGCAGCTTGAATCCGGAGCTTGGGTTTTCTCTGACAAGCTGGATGCTCACATGCCCCAGAGGTCCTTCTGTCTCTGTTCCCCATGAACTAAAGTTACAGGTGTGCATGGAACACTTGGTTTGTTTGTGTGGGTGCTGGGTCCTCATGACAGCCACATCTTACTCCTGGCTGCTGGGCTATCTCTCCAGCTCTAGGTCCTCATTTTTTTAAAGAGCCCTAGGCCTTGGTTTGCAAGCTGGAGAATCTTTCTACTTGGGTCTCCATGTCTTTTTCTATAGTCCTAGGAGATTATCTCATTTATTAATTTGTCATAGTTTATTATTATGACCAATGTTATTATTATTATTACTATTTTGCTGGTGTGAGAAGATTGCTCTGACCTGTCTATGCACCTAGCACTACGCCTCACCCAAACTAGACACTAACTACATATTTGTTGAAATAACTGAGTAAAGGAAGCATGATGGCTCTGCTTTTTTTTTTGTTGTTCCTTTTAAAAGCAGTATTTTTGCTAAAATTCATGACACTGTGTGTCAGCATGTATTTAAAAATGTATCAAACAGATCCTCCATCCCCATGAGTTTTGCTGCCCAAATCTAACAGCTATAAGAATGATTTATACAGCCAGGCGGTGGTGGCGTACGCCTTTAATCCCAGCACTCGGGAGGCAGAGGCAGGCAGATCTCTGTGAGTTCAAGGCCAGCCTGGTCTACAAGAGCTAGTGCCAGGACAGGCTCCAAAACCACAGAGAAACCCTGTCTCGAAAAACCAAAAAAAAAAAAAAAGAATGATTTATACAGAATTTTCATTGCATTATCTGCTAGACATCATCTAGAGAGGATCTAAAACTCACTAGAGAATGTGCAAGGACTGAGTGTAAATACTACAGCATTTTATATAAGGAATATGATGCTTTTGTACCCACGACAGAGATGGAGAACCATGGAACAAAGTGATAAAGATGTGATCCACCTCATCGGAGTCTGCATCCGCTTCTGTTGCATATGTGCACACGTGTGCGTGCGTGCGTGCGTGTGTGCGTGTGTGTGCGTGTGTGTCGGGGCTGTATCTGTATCTTATTATGAGCACGTGGAGGCCAGAGATAAAGTCCTCTGTGTACTTCACTTAGTTTTTGAGGCAAACTCTACTCACTAACTCTGAAGTTCACCATTTGGACCTGAATGGCTGGCCAGCAAACCCCTGGGAGCTGCCTGTCTCCACTCTCCTACTTCTGGAGTTACTGGTTCTGCTTTGATGCAGGTTCTGGGGGTCCAAACTCAGGTCCTCAGGATTATGCAGCAGGAAATGGGAAGAAAGGCATAATAGTTGCAGAGAAGGACATAGCAAATCTTCATTAAACTGGGAGACAGGATATATAAGAGGATGTACACAAATAACGGTTGTGAGACAGCCAAGACTGAATGTTCTGGAATCAATCCAAGCCAAGTATCAAGTCCAAAGAAGGCTGCTATTGCCTTACTCACTTCTGGCACAACCGCCAAAGCAAGAGGAAGTATAAAAGGCTGGAACAAGACAGGCGAGACCAGAGGCTAAGAGTCCGATGAGAACTGAGCCTCAAGTTCACGGCAGCAGAGACCCTGATCCCAGCATCTCTTCCTGAACTCTGCAGATGTCACTGTGTTGACTTCCAAGCCTGTCAGGAGTGCATCCTTCAGGCTGGAAGACACTCGCAAGGCGATATAGTTGGTCCAATATGAGATATCCACTTTTCTTTTCTTAGACTTCCCACCATCTATATAAATATATGTATTAAAACATAAATTTGTTTACTGTATTCTCTATACCCCATTTGTTGTGAACTCTAATTAGCTCATATTCCAATTGAGCTGTTCTAGAAATGAATGTGTGTGTGTGTGTGTGTGTGTGTGTGTGTGTGTGTGTGTGTGTGTGTGTTGTAGGGGTAGAGTTTCTGATTTTCTCACTTGAGGCAAAATGATAAAGGATATATACCCATTCTTTCAAGGAGCCCTGATTTTTCTACCTAACATTCCATACTCTCTTCTTCCTTCTCAGTGGAATTTGGATTTTTCTCAGACTTCATGCCACCTCTGGAGGGGATGCAAACTCACCCCTGCCAATCAGCCTTGAGGTTCCCCTGATAACTGCCACTGCTTTGGGAAAAGGGGTGGTTAAGCATGACATACAATGGCTTAGTGTACAGATTATTTACATGATTTTTGTGATCAAATAATACTCAGCAAAAGCAGCTTAAGTAAGGGAAGGTTTATTTGGGTCATAGTTTTGGGGTACAGTCCATCATGGAGGGGAAGGCACAGCAGAAGGAGTTTGAGGTATCTGGACACATTGCATCTGTGGTCCAGAAGCAGAAAGTGAGGGATGCTAGGACTCACTTGCTCCTTTTGATTTAGACCAGGACCCTGACACATGGCATGGTGCCACCCACATAGGATTAGTATCCCAACCTCATTTAGCCTAATCTAGGTAAGTTCACATATGTGACTAGGGTCTTGTTTCTATCGTGATTCTACCTGTTCTTGGATTGACAATATTAACCATCACATTCAATAAGATTGAAGAAGAATGTTGTTACATTTTAGGGCAACTCAAGGGTGGCTACCACCCACCATTCCTCTTCTCACTGAGTAGAGTCTCTTACTTCTCTCTATGAAGTTTGATTGGTTTTAATGGCTTATTGACTGGCTGAATAAGCTAGACATGACCTCTGACTTCTGAAGCTAAGTTGTACGTTGTTCGCCATCTTGGTACATCTGTTTAGCCTCCGTGATCACCATGGACATGTCTACAGATCAGGGGAACACATGCCTTGGGTTGTTGGTCTGAGATTCTTGTCCATCCATCACTAAGGTCTCCAAAGGTACATCAGAGACATGACTAAATTAATTTGGGGTCATGGAGTCTACCTATCCATTTGCAGAGAATTAGTAGGTAGTCCCCATGGATGTCATATAAGTTAGAAGACTTGGCTGAGTTGTGCTGATCTGTGTATTTGTGACATGTGTTATTTGTGGCTTGGAGCTACTAAGTTTTGGGTGAGTCTTCACACAACTGTGTATAATTACTGCATATAAAATGCAGAAGTACATACTTTCTGCTTGCCTAGGGGATTTTTCTCTCCTTTCTGAACAAGGAAAGAGGTAAACTCAGCTATCATTGGTTATCTTCTTGCAGCCAATTAGGATGAAGATCAAGATGAAATGAAAGTACATGAGTCCCTGATGGATCAGTGGACCTTAGGTCTGAAGCTTATCTTCACTGGGACTTCTTGACATGTAGACTAAACTCATGACTTCACTATCTAAACCAGCCTCCATTAAGCTTTGTGTCACATATATAGACACGTCTTGAGTTAGGTGAACTGCATTAGGCTAAAACATGGAAGCCCTTGGCCATGATGGCATTTAGGTTGTAGAAAGAAGCAGCGGGCCTGTTTTCATCCTGCCCAGCTCCCACAGTTAGCTTTACACCCGAAATAACAGCACACAAATTATATTCATTTAAATACTGCCTGGCCCATTATATCTAGCTTCTTCTTGGCTAACTCTCATATCTTGCTTAACCCATTTCTATTCATGTGTGTAGCACCACGAGGTGGTGGCTTACTGGGAAGATTCTAACCTGTGTCTCTCTCGGGTTGGAGAATCATGGCATCTGCCTCATTGCCTTCTTCCCAGTATTCTGTTCTGTATTCCCCGCCTACCTATGTTCTGACCTATCAGGCCAAGCAGTTTTCTTTATTAATTAACCAATGAAAGCCACAGATAGATAGAAGACACTCCTACATCACTAGGTGATCTTGGAGAGGTCACAACTTTTCTAGAACTCTTCTCATATGTCGAAAGTGGAGAGAATGTTTTCTTATCCATCCTTAATTTGCAAGATGTTTCAAATACCAGTGGATATTAATAGACTCACAGAAACCCAATATAGTATTGGGATCCATGCATCACAGATTCTGCCCTCCTAAACGTAGACTAAAAGAGAATTTACAGCATACTTTACCAAACCCTGTTTCATGCGAGCTTCATGTCAGTAGTCTGAGGTGGTAGGTACTGTTGATGCCTTTCTATGTAGATATGCAAATAGGTAAGGTATGTTGAGAGGGTACCCAGTCATGCAATGACTGAGTAATATAATGGTGGCAAAGTTGGAGCTTGACCCTATGTCATCTCATGTTGGTTCCATTATCAACCACACACCCTCAATACCACCCTCTATAAAGAGAAGATCCAGCTCCATGGCAAGGGAGTTTCTGGTCTTGTAGAAGTATTTGAAGGGGCTTCTCTAAGAGACAGCAGTTCTGACCTCCCATTGACTTCCAACTTTCTTTCCAAGTAATCTTGAGATATTTGCCTCTCTCTCTTGTCTGTCAAACTCAACATTTAGACCATTCTCCTCATCTCAGTGTTTAGCTCTGACCATTCCCTGGATCTCTTGTTTTGTTTGTTCATTTACTGGTGTGTGTGTGTGTGTGTGTGTGTGTGTGTGTTCATATGTGTGTAACCCAAGTATGTGAGCCTATGTGAGTGTGAGGCTAACCATCAACCTTAGATACTGATCCTTGGGCACTGGCTGCCTGATTTTGAGATAGAGCCTCTCCCTTGCCTGGGACTCACTAAGAATTGGTAGGCTTGCCAGCAAGTTCTGGGTATCCATCTTCCTCTGCCCCCTCAGGGCTGGGCTTCCAAGTCCATGCTGCTGTGCCTGGCTTTTCTACAGAGGCTTTGGGGTTCAAGCTTAGATCCTTACACTTGTACTAAAACACTTTACTGATGGAACTCTCTCCAAAGTCATCTCCCCAGCTCCAGACAACAGGATCTTCTAATACTTATATTTCTCTAGATCTGTGTTCCAATCATCTTAGAGCCACAAAGACACTTGTCCTCTGCCCTCTGAAACACACCACTGCACCTTGTATTGCTGGACCCTCCATCAGCTGCCCTTGGTGTCATCACCTTGTCCACCCTGTCTTTTGTCATGTTCTTTTGTTTAGACCACTGGCATCCGCTTCAAGGTGGGTTCCACATTGTCACCTCACATTTCCAGGCACTTTACATATCATAGCCCAAGGGATAGCCCAAAGTTTACTAAGAATTATGAATCAGTTGCCTATGCCCTTGTCATCTCTGTCCATCTGTCTATCTTTTTCCTCAACATGCCCCAATGGTTGATACCTCAGACTTCCGGCAAAATATCCTCTCTCCCTGGGGAAGAGGCTTCCTTCTAGAATCTTCCTTGGTGATTACACAAATTCGAATCTTTTCTGCTCTCCTGTCCCCAGCTAGTTAGTGTGTGCCTTTCCCACATGGTATAGCCTGGCTTGCCTTATATAATTGAAATCCAGTTTTGCTATGTTTTCCTTACCGCACCGCAAGCTTAGAGCATGGCCACGCCCTTCTTGTTTTGATAGCCATTCCCAGTATATTCCCAGTACCTGGCCAAGCAGCTGGTTCAGTAGCGGTACCCTAACCCCGCGCATGGAATGGACCGCAGTTTGGGGGCTTTCTAGAGGCCATATGTACAATGTCTGTCTCTGACTCCCCTGTCTACAGAATGTCACAGATCAAACAAGGTCCTAACGAGTCCCGTGTTGATTGTGGGGCATATAACTAATCCCATAATATACTTGAACGACTTCATGAAAGCACTTCTCAAACAGCTTTATGGCATATCCAGGCACACAAGGTAGGAGGCCAATGGCTGGAGATTTATTGGATCACAAAATGACCTTGAGGACAATGGGCATTGTGTTCCCAGGCACAACGAGAGATCCGGGCCACCAAATCCACTTCCATGTGAAAAAGCAGCCTTCAGGCTTCATGTAACCTAAACTGGCCAAAGAGCTTTCCTTGGGATGGATGCATATAAGCTTCTGGTCAGGTCCTCGGGCTCAGAAAAAAGACCTGGAAAGTCCCGAGTGCACATCGCTGGGGCAGGTGGGGGAGGAGAGGGGAGGGGTGGGAGAGAAGAGAGGACTCGTCAGAGCGCAGTGATTTAGTGTCTGTCTCATTTCTGCCTCCCTGCCTCCCTCCCTCCCATCCCTGCCTCCCGCACAAGGAACTATTGAGCCTGGACAGAACAAACGCTCCCTTATGCGGCTCCGTGGAGTCTCTTGGGTTGTCCGAGACAGCTGCCTGTAGCACGCTATGGTTACTCATTACCCGGGTTCCCAGGCAGGAAAAGGAGCAAGCTTAATAGACCGAACTAAACGCCCCCAGCTCAAATACTCCGGCCATAAATAAATAAATAAGTCAGGTGTACCAGGGGAAGGGGAGGGCACTGCGCAGGAGGGGGTGGGAGCGTGCAGCAAGTGAATTAATGCGAAAAATAAAAACCCCCAAGCATTTCTAAAGGAGAAGATGAAGAGAGGAGGAAAACTCCCATTGGAGAAAGCACAGAAGGGTGTTTGTGCTGGTCGTTGCCTGCAGAATGGACCAGAGTCTCACACGGCCATGTGGGGGACCGGGCAGATAACTGGGACTTTGAGGGGGATGGAGAGAAAGGCCTGTTTTTCCAGCTGTTGTGCCCCAACTTTCGGAAGCGGGGCTTGCTTCTTGAAAGCTTCAAGTGCTGACTGTAGAAGCGATGACGGAGGGCCCCGCGTCTCCCCTTCCTCCTCACTCAAAAAACGCGGTCTTGCCAACAGCTGCCCCGATTCCCATAAAACAGAGAAGAACAGTATGGATGGGTGTATAAGCAGGGGACTTGGCAGGGGGGGACTGCTGGCATGAAGCCAAGCTATTATAGCTAATCTGTCTGTCTATCTATCTACATACCTACCTAATATATGTAACATTTTATTTATACACACACACACACACACACACACACACACACACACACACATATATGTAGAGAGAGAGAGTCAGTCTCATGCAACCATCTGGCCTTGACCTTGCTATGTACCCAAGGATGACCTTGAATTGAACTTTGGACCTTCCTGCCTTCATCTAGGGTTACAGGCATTCACCAACACACCCAGTTTTAGGTGGCACGAGAAAGGAAAGCCAGGGCTTCCTACGTGCGAGGCATGTCCTCTAACAACTGAGCTATGCTCCAGGCTCCACAGCCCAACATCTTAAAGTAAGTCATTTGCAAGGTCGGAACCTGGGCAGTTTTGCACATCTGTGCTCCAGGAGACCGTGGGTAATGTCTGGTGATAATTTTAGTGCACATATGATAGCACCGGCATTTAGGGATAGAGGCTAGGATACTGGTAAGTATTGTATGGTGTGGTGTATAGGACAGCACCCTGTAAGACAGAATGAACTGGCCCCAGACATCCCTGAAACAGAGATCCCTTGCCTTTGAGCCACGTCTTAGAAGTCCTGCGGCCCAAGCAGCAGGCCAGATCCCATCAAATTAGGCAGAGAGAAATCAATCCTTGCAGTTCCGTCCAACCACGTGTGCTTCAGGTGAGCAAGAAGGGAAATGAAGTCAATGGCTATTCCAGTCACACCAGTTATAGGTGGTTGAGGAGAACAATGTGTATATGGGTGATTATGCCTGGTGGGGTATGTAGTTTTTATGCATTTTTATGTGATTCTGTGGCATATGCAAGAGTGTACACATACTGTGTGCACATGTGTGATATGTATATGTATGGTCTTCGTACACTATGTGGGGATGTACATGTGGTGTGTGCACACACACATGGGTGCGCATGGATATTTCTGCAGTGTGTACATGTATGTACGTGGTGCACGTATGTATGACTGCACTAGCTGATCAATGGCACAGCAAGATGACCAGAAGAGACCATCCCATAGCATCTGATGGTTAAGGCTGTCTTAGCAGATGGGTACACTACCTAGAGACTCCAAGAATACCTGGCTTTGCCACTCAGGAGCTGCGACCTTGGATGAGGCATTTACCTTCTGGGGAACCCGGCTGGATAATGAAAGCGCCTATTTGTGCGTAGCAGGACTTGGCAAGTTCTTGGAAATCACCTGGGCAGAGAGCAGTCATTCTGCACAGTTCTCCAGGTTGTCAGTGTCGGGGCCAGTCCTTCCTGGAGGCTAACCTACCGCTGTCTGTTCCCGTCTCTGCCCTCCGGGGGCAGCCATTCTCCACGACTCTATCCCATCTTAGCAGAAGGTGTCCTCGTTCGTGACTTCAGCTGCCTTTCCGTACCCACGTCTGGACTTCACCCTCCAGTAGTCCCTGGTTCATGTGACCCAGAAAGGGAGGAGGTGGTGAACTGGTTAGCAAGTCAAGGCTTCTCACAGGGCCTGGGGACCCCCAAGCCTTCCCTGGGGGCTCCAGTAGGAAGGAAGCCCTGCTGGTATGCCTGCCTTGTGCCTACAGCTGGCTTCTTCTTTCGTAGGTCCCTCAGATGCCTGCCAATGTTATTGCCACCATAAAACAATGACAGGCACTCAATCAGCCTGGCCTGCCCTTCGCAACCAGTTTGTCAGAGCTGCCCCTCCCTTTCTCCTTGTTAGCTCTCCACTCGCTTATCTGCTGCTGGAGACAGAAGTCTCTGGTTTAATTGTGGCAAATAAGTTATTGATCTCCACAGCCAGCTCCGCCCCTGAACATGACAATCCCTTCCATTCACAGAACTGGGGTGGGACCGCCATCTGGGCAGACCCCGAGTTGGTAGCAAAGGGAGCACCCAGCTTGGAGACTGCATTCTGTCCACACCCAGCAGGACCTGAAGCAAGCAAGTCAAAACCTTTTCTGCCTTCTAAGAAGCAGCTCGCACCGTCTGTCCTTGACACCAGTTAAAGAAGGGCTCTATAATAACATGGCCCTTGGCTGCCTAACTCATTGTGCTATGAGAATCGCGTCTGGCCAATGTGGGGTTAGTGACGGATAACAGGTTTGCATCCACTCCCATCTCCATCTGTGTGATTGCATCATCACTGCTATACAGGGCAACCCTTGTAACATAGTCACATAATGACACATGGAGACCGTCCTTGGGGCTTACCGCTCTTGGGTATCAGGCATTGCTTTAAGCAAGCCCTCTTAGTGACTATCCTAGAAACAGGGAAATTAATGTTCAGAGAGTTGAAAGTACAGGGCCCCGATGAGTAGCAAATTCAAATTTGAATTCAGCACATGCCTACAGCCTGCTTATTTGAGAAGGCATCTCATATAGCCCAGGCTGGCCCTAAATTTGCTGTATAAGCTGATAACCATGAACTTATAACCCTCTGGCCTCCATCTCCCAAATTCTGGGATTACAGGCGCGTATTACCGTGCCTGGTTTACGAGGTACTGGAGATTAAACCAGGACTTTACTCATGCTATTCAAACACTCTACCGAGTGAGCTATAATCCTATCCATCAATGTCAGATCTTGGACGCGACCCATCTCGAGGTTCTTGTGTATCCCTCCACAGTTGCCCTTTATCTGCCCTCGAAGGGTTAATGCACCGGACTTGGTTCATTGCTTTCTCATTTTCATTGTGAATTGTCTCCCTGAAGAACGCGTTGCTCAGATTTGAACATCATACAAATGAGCTTGTGTCTCCTGGAGTCTGGACATTCGCTCCCCAATGGCATGAATGTATTTCCTTATGACTTCCTCTCTGCCCTTCCAATGTGGAGCCTTTGTGTCGCCTCAGAACTCCTGGGTAGTATATCAAGATGTTTTCATTTTCATTTAGGAATAAATTATCTGTGAAGTGTCACAGAAATTACAAAATCCTCCTCACCCATCCTCTTGTCCTAGCACAGATCCCCACTCCCTTTTTCTAACAACGTGGAAGTTTGTTCCAATGAGACCCATGTTCAACATGGGGTTCTTGGCATCTCTGTAAAGCCTGGAGGTGTGTTTATGTACCAAGATTCACATGTCTCATGTGGTTTATGGGATAGCAGCACAGTATTGTGATGGGGCTATGAGGAGGTGGGGAGATGGGGGTGGGGAGATGGCTGGGGGAGGTATAGGGAGCTTTATTTGTGAGTGTGAAGACCTGAGTTCAAATTCTCAGCACTCAAATAAAGTTTGGCATGGCTGTATAACCAGTACTTTGGGGGAAGAAACAGGAGGATGATTGGAGCTTAATGGCTGTCTGCCTGGTTCTGGGTCTCAATGAGAGACTTTATCTCAGTGGAATAAGGTATGGAGACAGACTGAGACTCCTGCTGCCCTTCTCTGGTCTCCAATTAGTAGATAGGCGCTCTCTCTCTCTCTCTCTCTCTCTCTCTCTCTCTCTCTCTCTCTCACACACACACACACACACAGAGAGAGAGAGAGAGAGAGAGAGAGAGAGAGAGAGAGAGAGAATATGAGCTTTGGAGTCAGGTCTGAATCCCCTGTATTAATCACCTACTGGATAGCACTTGCAAACAAACCGCCCATACACTCTGGCTCACAATAGCAGGCATTCATTCGCACACTTTGGCTGCCTGGGGTTTTGCAATCCAGGATGGCTCTCAATCAGGCCCTGTGGCTTGCAGTTGCCTGTAGCTGAGCTTACAGCCAGAACTCAATGGCTTCAATCGACGATTGATTTCTCGTGATTCTTCGGGTTCACTTGGATGCTTGCTGCTAATCTTTCCTGGGCTCATTCCTATGGCTTGAGTCCCAATAACCTCAATCACCTGTGTAGCAGTTGGTACTATATGTTTACTGGGGCTCCTTAGTTCTCTTCTGTGTGACCTCTGATTCTCTACTCTATTAGACTGACTTTCTCGCCAGGCCCGACGGAGATGGTTACATTGATGAGTCCCACTTCATAGCAAGTTTCCAGTAACCACACAGAAAGTCCATGGGATAGTCAATATTTAATCTGATGTGGTTCTCCCTAGTCTTTGTCATATCCCCTTAGAAGGGAGGGAATTTAATGCTTTGTAAGGAGAGAAATTGAGCCGTGGAGAGGTTAAAGCGGTCACTAGCCAATGACGTCGTTGCGTGTCCCATTGGACTGGAACAGTGGCCATACATAGGAAGCAGAAGAGCTAGCCTAAAATTGGATAGAGCCTTGAAAGGCAGGGAGAGTGGTGCTCCGAGAGGCCTCCATGTGACCAGGCCATCAGCTGGGCTCAGCTGAGGATGGCTAACCCATGGCCCTGAGCTTCTTATCCCTCCCTGCCCCATGACTCTGAGCCTTGGGAAAATGACCGTGCTCAGGAGCTTTGGGTCCCAGTTCCACCCTGGCCTTAGACTCATTAACGGTATGATTCTGGGGAAGGTGGTCCAGCCTCCTTGGATCTCAATCACTCCCTTTACAAATCACTTGCATGGCTTGAAAGAGTCCCTCAGGAGTTCGTGACTTGGAAACTTAAGCCCAAATTCATTGAAATTGTCTTTGAGAGATGATTTGAATTACTCCTGAGTTCATGATGAGATCTTGAGGAGGGCTGTTGATGATATTAATGGTTTTATAAACAGAGGCAAACTCTAATTTTTATAAATTTCCCAGCCTTCAGTATTTTGTTCTAGTAGCATTAATTGGATTGAGATCTATCGGTTTCCCAATGGAACCATTGAGAGACTGAGCAAGAGTCTCTTGAGCTAGGTGCCATATCAGATAATGATCTTGCAGGGAAACCCTAGCAGTAATATTGTTTGCCTTTTCCTTGGTAGACATACAAGGAGTGTCATGGGGAAATCACTAGATTTGGAGTCAGAATCCCCCATTCTAATCCTGTTCTGCTACTTAAAATCACCCATCTTCTGTGAGTAACGCTCTTAAATAAAACTGACACTTCCTCTCCTAGGAGCTCTCAGTGGCCAATAGCTCTCAGCTGGGGGTGGGACTTCTTGCCCACCTTCCTCTTCTGTGCTGGGATTTTATCTGACTTGAGCATGCAGAGTTCTTTCTGTGCCTGCTGTCACAGCTGTGACATATGTGCGTTCATATGAACAGCTGTCCTGTTCTGCACGGAAGACAGTTTCTGTGTAGTTCTGTACCCCCTGTGGCTGTTATACCCCCTCTTCCATGATGATCCCAAAGCCTTGAGCAGAGGGGGTATGATGTAGTAAGCCTACCATGTTTAGTGGATGACCATACACATTTAAGAGTTTACGGGCAATACAAGTTGGACTTGGTGGGTTTTTAAATTAAGTACACACACACACCATTAGTTGACTGGATAGGAAAGGAATGGATTTGGGGGAAGGGTGAATATAATTGAAATATATTGTACAAAATTCTCCAAAAAACTAATAAAAATGAAGAATAAAAATAAAGTATTTGTACATTTCAAGAAGACACATAATTTATATACTCTAAACTTGCGAAGAAGAAAATTAAGGTTATCCATAGTCTTACCCCAGTATGAATTATAACTGTTGTATTAAACATCTAACTTGTTCTCAAGAGAATCCAATCAGATGGAGGGTGACCAGACCTAGTGAACTCATAAGCATATATGTGTATGCATAGGGGAGGACCAAGATGTACAGCCTATTCGTGGACATTGGAGAAGTGCTGAATGAATGATGGAGACAAAACTAATGACGATGATGTCAACAAGACTCTAAGGTACCCCTGGCTTCTCTCAGTTCCCTTGGGGGAACCCCCTACTCTGAGACTAAGGAGCACCATTCCTTCATCTGTTCCTGAATGTTTTCCCTCTTCTAAGGGCATCCAGAGGACAAGTCCCTTCTGGCTGGAGTGTCTTTTAAACACGCAACATCTGGAGGGAACAATGACAATGGTCCCCTTTGTGTAGCTGGGGAATGGACTGGAAGAGCTGGGGATGGCAGAGGAGCACCATGAAGAACAGGCCTCAGAGAGGATGTGCAGCCCCGAGGTCATCTGGGGGTGTGTTTGGTGGCATAGCACAGTAAAGCACAGCCAGCCCTTAACTGTGCCACAAGCCATTCTGAGCACATTAGCAATAGAGTCTCGTGCAGGTGACTGTTGGACAAAGTGCCATAGTGAAGGAGTAGGGTGCCAATGTGAAGGCATTCAAAGCCAGGAAGGCAGAGGTCAAGGGTAGATTAAGGAAACTGAGGCACAGGCATTAGAGCAAGGTCTACAACACTCCACATCTACTTGGCTCTCTAAATGTTAGTATCAATTCCCCATGCCTACCAGGAGCCATCTTATTCCTCCCCAGTTACAGGTCAACAGGAGGAAAAGCCCCACAGAGCAATATTTGGGAAGGCGGTGACATAGCTCAGCAGGTAAAGAGCATGCCTGCCATCCAAGAAGCCCTGTGTTCAATCCCTAGAACTATAGAACAAGATGGCTTATACCTGTAATTCTACCACTTGGGAAGTGGAGGCAGGAGGATCCAAAGTTCAAGGTCAAATTCCCCTACTTTACGGATTCAAGATCAGCTTGTTTCAAAAAGCAAGACATAAAATGACAATAACAAAAAGGTAATATTTAGAGGTGCTCTTTAAAAGGCCAAGCCTTTGTCTCCAAGCCTACAATTACGCTGGTCACAAGTTGGTTGCCAAGTCTCAGCACCCTTTCCCATATCTCTACATTCGGGGTATTCACCAGACGTTTGGGAAAAGGTTCAACTTATGAAATGGTGGATTGGATAAAATAAAAGAAAGAGACCCAGGGGAGGGACTGGGGAATTGGTTCAGTAAAGTTCTTACTGTGAGCGCATGAGAATCCGAGTTCAAATCCCTAGAACCCATGTATGATTGGCTATGGTAGCTTGTGTCTATAGTCCTAGCACTCTTACAGTGCATGCAGAGACAGAAGAATCCCTGGAAACTCACAGGGGACTAGTTAGACAGTGAAAAGAGACCCTGCCTCAAATAAGGTAGAAGATGAGGACCCAAGGATGGCATCTACATACGCACCATGGCACATGTATGACCCCCACAACACACATACATCATATACACACCAAAAAAAAAGGAGAAAGAGGAAAGAGAAGGGGGATGAGGGAGGAGGAGAAGAGGAATAAATCTAGGGGAAACAGGAAACAGTACAGGGGGCAAGACAAAAAAAGCCAACCTATATCTATACCTTCTGGACAGAAGGGCCTGCAGGCAGTCCAGAGAGGAATTTTATGATGATTATAATTTTTAGAAACTAAAAATATGATAGCACAAATTAAGAAGAAAAGGGTAGGAGCAAAATTGGGGTACAGCAGGTCATGAGGAAGGAGAAGTGAAGCAGAGAATCAAACTAGTGATTCCAGTAATGGGGGTTCTACAGCTGGGGGCCCTGTGGGGAAGGGGATGCCTGCGCACAATGAGGACCTGAGCTACCTGAGCTTGATTTGCAGCACCCACGGATAAAGTGGGTGTAGTGCTGGCTCATGAAACCCCGAGTGGATCCTTTGTGCTTGACGGTCTGCGAGGCTAGCTGCCACGGGGACTGTCAAGTCTCGGTGATGGTGTCTCAAAAAATAAGGTAGAAGGATACCTGAGGTTGACTTCTGACCTCAATATATATTGTGCACACCTGTGTATTCAATCTCCCCTTGACAGGCAGGCACAAACTCTTTCTCTCTCTCTCTCTCTCTCTCTCTCTCTCTCTCTCTCTCTCTCTCTCTCTATCTCTCTATCTCTCTGTGTGTGTGTGTGTGTGTGCGCACACACACGTATACTCACAAAATAATGACGCATGAAAATGACACAATTTCTAGGTAAAACAAAGCTAGAAACAAGGATTCTTTGATTACAATGGCCCACTGGGAAACTCCGAGAGAGAATCTCCTTTTAAGGCCAGCTGTTAAAACCCCATTGCCATCTGCAACCTGGAGTCCCTTACCATGTAACAAGATGTTCCCAGGTTCTGGGGACTGGGCCTCAGACATCTTCAGGAGGTCATTATTCTATCTACCTGTCCTGAACATGTTACAGCTGTATGCAAAATCTGGGCGGTTTTTATCTTAGGATAAAAGGAAGAGTGATCATATGCATGCAGCCGGAGGATTGCGGAGTAGAAGGCAGGAGGCTCCCATAGTAGCATGCGAAAGTTGCTCTAACCTCAGGCCAACCTTATATTGTACTTTAAATTCGCTGGAGAAACAGACCCTACTCAGGCAAAGCCAAAGGAGGGAGACTTTTATTGTAAAAAGCTAAATGCAAACCTAAGAAAATAGATGCTTTCCTACTAAGGAGTAAAAAGGTCATATCTTTACCAAAAGTAAGGAGAAATGCCAGGACAAAAACTATATTGAGAAATCAGAAATAAATCCTAATCAAATTATCTTAATTGAAACTTGGAGAGGTGGAGGTTTGGGATGGCAGAGTGACTCTCTCTAAAATCCTTACCACGTGCTGCTCAACTTATCCAGCATTGCATTTACTTTGTGAGAAGTATACTTTGTGATGGTTGGAGAGGTCGCCCCATAGTTAAAAGCATGTATTTCTGCTCTTACAGATGACCAGGGCTGGTTCCCAGCCCCCATGTTGGGCAGCTCACAAGCACCTCTAACCCCAGCTCCAGGGGGACCAGACGCCCTCTTCTGGCCTCCATAAGCACCTGCACCCACATGCACATACCCTCCTACACACACACACACACACACACACACACACACACACAGAAGTGGATATAAAAAAAGTAGAAGAAAAACATACACCGGGTAGTGGGGATTGGGGGAGGTTTGCTGAGAATTGAACACTGGACCTCATACTTACTAGGCAAGACTCCATCACTGAATCCACAGCCCAAGGAACATACTTTTAATTTAAAAGTGATGTGCATAGTTGACGCGTCTATAGCCTGTCACCCTGAGGGGACAATGAAAATGCCAGGCCACAGGGTTCCCTTGGCTGGCATGCTTCTGGCTGGATGAGTCTCCAGGAAGACTGTCAGCAGAGATCTTGGGGAAGTGCCGACCTTAAGTCCTAGCTCAACAACTCAGTGAATGTGCTTTCCCTAGTAAGCCTGCCCTGTTCCCCACTGCCAGCTCTGCTCCAAAGAGTGGGACACTAAGGCAGAATTCCACTCCCCATCCCTGACAGACCCTCAGTTTTATGAGTATAGCTCAGAACTGCGAACCAGGAAAAGAAAAGATGGGGCTGGCTTTCAGGGAGAGAGGGACCATGGGTTGCCACTCATACAGCATCCTCGGCATGAGGCTGGCCCTGGGGAATGCAGCTGAGATCTTTATCATCCAACATAGTTCTGGCACACTCAGCGCGATACACCTGTCTCCAGCATCAGGCAAATGAGTGGGTTCACAGGCAGAGGCCTGCCCTACCAAACAATGCTCCTCTTTGTCCCCTCCCAGGACTCCGGAGCCTCAAGGAAGCCAAATCCATCAGCACCTGTCAGAGTCCTCCATGTACACAATGCAAGCTGTGATTCCCCACTCCCCAGCCGAGCCCGGGGCAGCTCTGACTGACACGCAACGTGTCAGTCACCTTCGTGGAAGTAAGGGTGGGGACCCACTGAAGGGGGGGGGTGGCAGGCAGGGAAACCGGGCTCTCCTTCCCAGAAGCCAACCAGGGCCAAAGAAGGTAATAGTGAAACCTTGACGCACCCCTTCTTAAAAACAGCCCGACAGAGGGCTGTGTGAGAGAAAACCATTTCCTCACACTGGCAGGGGCTCTCTGGGTTAGCGAGTCAATTTGTGGCCCTGGGTGGTACACACGGACACTTGGCCCATGAGGCAAGCAGCCTGGTGGAGAGACAGGAACAGAATGGGGGGTTGGGAATTCCAGTTCCTCAATGTTATATCCTACCAGGCTAACCCAGCCCAAAGAGGAGAACTTCCTCACAGTGTGGAGGTCTGCAGAAGTTTGAGGCTGTTGTGGCCAACAGAAACCAGAAGGGATTCCATGGAGGCTGCCCACATTATTCTTTGCATTCCTCCCCTCCCTCCCTCTCTCTGCCTTCCTCTTTCCTCCCCTCCCTCCCTCTCTCTGCCTTCCTCTTTCCCTCCCTCTCTCCTTCTCTCTCTCTTACCCTCTCTTCCTCCCTCTCTTCCTCCCTCTCTCCCTCTTTCTTTCTCTCTCTTTTCTTTTTCTTCTTCCTTCCTTCTTTCCTCCCTTCTCCGAACTCTTTCTTTTGACAGAAGCAGGTGCTCACATAGCCCAGGCTAGCCTCAGAAACACTGTATAGTTGAAGATGACCCTGAATTCCTAATCTTCCAAACTCTGTCTCCAGGAGGCTGGTATTACAAGAGCAAGGTGCCATGCCCAGTTTGTGTGGTGCTAAGGGTTGAACCTTATCTTTGCATGAACTATAAACACTCAATTGGGCCACTCCAGACCCCCAGTCTCTGGTCTGTGGATCTCTTGGTGCCCTCAGTGGTCAGGCCCTGCTTCCCTCCCTCCCTCTGGCCATGTCACTGCCAGTCACGAGGCCAGGAAGGTTACAAGTGTATTCTTTGGGTAAACAGAGTCTCCCTCTGCCTGCTCTTGCATTGTTCCTGCACTCAACACAGAAGAGGGAAGAGGCCGGGCAGTGGTGGCGCACGCCTTTAATCCCAGCACTTGAGAGGCAGAGGCAGGTGGATCTCTGTGAGTTCGAGACCAGCCTGGTCTACAAGAAGAGGGAAGAGGACAAAAAAGGAAGGTATGGTTTAAGTCTGCAGTACCCTGGGGTGGGGGTCAATGGTGTGATTTGATTTGCTGAGGCCACACGGACAAGGCAGGTTCAGAGATTAGCTATGAGTGAACCCTTCTCTCTAGGTCTGATGTGGGTGGTGACGAATGCTGTGAATATGTTTTATTGCCATTGGTTAATAAAGAAGCTGCTTTCGGCCAATGACTTAACAGAATATAGTCAGGCTGGAAGAGATATATATAAAGAGAGTAGGCAGTGTTAGAGAGAAGTCATGATAGACACCAGACGCTGGACAGAACTTTACCCAGCAAGCCACAGCCACGTGGTGATTAATACACAGATTAATGGAGATGGGTTAGTTAGGATATAAGAGCGTTCTAAAAATACACTTAAGCTATTGGCCAAACAGTATTGCAAATAATATAGTTTCTGTGTGATAATTTCGGTTCTGGGCAGCCGGGAACAAACAAGCAGCACTCCCCAACACAGATCCATTCCAAGACTGAATTCATAGGGTTAATCATGGAATGAGCTAATGAATGAGTTTTGAGAAGACGCCCAAATTCCCTTAGAAATATAGAGTACTTGAGCCAAAAAAAAGTAAGATTTTTATTGCTTTTAGCTGAAAGCCACTACTTAGCTAAAAGGAAGGCAATAAAACTTACGATATATAACTTCTATGAATTATAGTTATATAGTAAAATTATATAGCAAATTATAATCATATAGCAGATTATATAATGTTACTTTGTATGTGTATGGTAATGGCAAGAGAGTCATGGCAAAGAGAGGTCATCCGTGTCTGTGCCTATTTTCTGTTGCTATAACAGAATGTCAGAGACTGGATGATATATAAAGAACAGAGATTCGCATGGATACGGCTTTGGAGGCTGGGAAGATCAAGAGTATGCAGCCAGCATCCTTAGGGCTTTTAGTGCAGGCCTTCATGCTACATCCTAACACAATAGCAGATATCACAGCGTGAGGAAAATGAGCAAGCCAGAGGTGGCATGGTTTGTAATCAAGCCATTACTGAGACAACCCATTAACCATGACCCAAAGACCCCACCCTTAAATACAACTAACATATATTAGTCAAGTTACCATCATACAAAATTTGAGGGACACATTACAGTCTAGGAGCCTTCTTTTTGAGATTCATACTGACCTGTTTATCAAGGAAGTGGCGCTGTATCTTTTTAATGAGGAGCGGGAGAGAGAGAGAAAGCATGTGTACCGGTGTTGTGTCTGTGGAGGCCAGAGCTGATCAGCACAGGGGCTTTCACTGAGTCTGGAGCTCACCATTTGTTTCCCAATAAATAGTCTTCCCAAGAGCCCCAGAGTCCTGCCTATTTCTGTCCCTCCTGTGCTAGGGTTCTTGGCATGTACCACCATGCCTAGCTTTTCATGCAGTACTGAGGATTTAGACTCAGGCCTTCACGTTGGTGTAACAAGCACTTTCATCCTGAGCCATCTCCTCAGACCTTAGGTATGTTGTTTTTTGTTTTTTTTGTTTTGTTTTGTTTTTTTCTTTTGAGAAAGAAAAGGCAGAGCAAGGATGTGGCTGGGGTAGATTAGATAGTCACTGGACCTGGGTGATGAGCCTTTAAGGTCTCATGAGTGATAGGCAATGGCCTCATGAGGACTCATAGGTGATGGGTCCATGAAGGCTCATGGGTGATGAGTCTATGAGGCCCATGGGTGATGGGTCTATGAGGCTCATGGGTGGTGGGTCTATGAGGTTCATGGATGATGGATCTATGAGGTTCATGGGTGATGGGTCCATGAGGGCTAATGGATGATGGTTCCATGAAGGCTCATGGGTGATGGGTCCATGAGTGCTCACAGATGATGGGTCCATGAAGGCTCATGGGTGATGGGTCCATGAGTGCTCACAGATGATGGGTTCATGAAGGCTCATGGGTGATAGGTTCATGAAGGCTCATGGGTGATGTGTCTATGAGGCTCATGCTGCCGTACTGTTTTCTTAGGCATAGACTTAAAATTCTTCATAACAGTGTTGGATGCTAAACCAGTCACTATTTTTGATAAGGTTCCAAAACAGAATGCAGTAAAATTTACTCAAAACACTAGCATGGTATTGGTGGTATTGCCAGACAAATGTCACAGATTTAGAGAGGTGGGAAATGTGGACTTTGAGGTAGCCACTAAACACAGCACCTCAAAAAATCCCTGCTTTAGCTACTATTATTACGTTCATTTTTTTTCCTCTTATGTGGATGGGTGTTTGGCCTGCATGCATACCTGTGTGCCACTCACATGCCTGGTGGCTGTGGAGGCCAGAAGATGGCTTTGATTTCCCTGGAATTAGAGTTACAAATGGTTGTGTGATACCAAGTGGGACTAGAACCCCGGTCTCTCGGAAGAGCAGTCAGTGCTCTTAACTGTTGCGCCATCTTTCCAGCCTCTGCATTAGCTGTTACTTCAAAGAAAATTGTCACAAAGACTTCTGAAAGCAGAAGGAAGAGGAGAATGTTCTGGACAACGGCTTTCAGTGACCCATGCAGTCATCTAGAACCTTGGGGTAAAACAGTGAAATCATCTAAAGGATATTGTATTAACTTGGCCATCTGAGAGAACGGCTATCCTACCCGTAACTGGTGCACCACTGAGGCCCAGGTCACTATTCTTTTGTTGTTTTGTTTTATCTTATTTGTCTCATTTGTTTGTTTGTTTTGGGACAGGGTTTCTCTGCTTTGCCCTGGCTGTCCAGGAACTCGCTCTGTAGACCAGGCTGGCCCCGAACTCACAGAGATCTCCCTGCCTCTGCCTCCCAGCGCTGGGATTAAAGGCTTGAGCCACCATTGCCTGACTTGACTCTATTCTTTTCCAGCTGTTTTGTTCTTAGCACATCCTAGCTGGTGGAAGTTAAGATCAGAGAGATGATATGCAAAGCAGTCACATCCGCTTGCCTAAGAAGCCTTTCCTTTGATCAACCTAACCTCACCCTCAGCTCAAGCTCTGAATGCACTGGGATGGCTTATGCTCTCTTGCCAAGTGATCCTAACTGGATGATGGTCATGTCTATGGGCCATGGGTAGCACAGGAAGTCCACACTCCCACAAGAGGCAGGGTATGAGGTACTGACAGACAATACCCTCAGGGTATTATTATCCTACTCTACCCAAAGGAGGTAGGATGTAGAAGCTGAGCTTCCAGTGGGAGAAGCCCGGGTGTGGGCGTGGTAGCTGCCCTGATCACAGGGAAAGGTGTGTTTGAGAGGCAGGCTGGTGCCCTGGCTCCTGGCTGTTGCTGTAACTTTCCAAACCACAAAGCTCTTTGGGGAGCTCCTGCCAAGGCTGATCCCAATCAGCCTTGCTATCGGCATTGTCATCTCTTCCACGGACATGCACTGGGTGCTGCGAGCTCTGAGGACGAACCCTTGAGGAACTTTGCCTTTTCAGAAGGCCGTGTTGCCTGTTCATCCAGGCACGCTTCCCCAAGAATGCCTACAAAGCGGGCCTCAGCATCCCTGGTCCAAGACTATTTTCACAGGAATGTTTACGATAAAGGCACACTTCTACCAGACCACTCACTGTGGTGGTCTCAACATCCTTGGTCCAGGTATGTTTTCATAGAGATGCCCATGATGCTGCCCTGCAATCTTGGTCCAGACACATTTCTATAGGACTACTCTCAATGCTGGTCTCAACATGCCTACCCCAACACACACTTCCACAAAGATTCCCAGGATGCTGATCTGCATTTCCCGGCCAACATCCCTCCTTTCTCTTCGCTCAGCCGGCTTCTACTACCCCAGTCTAAAACCTTTGGTTGTGGGCATGCCCCCTACCTGTTTTCATCTTTGTTATGACTGTTAACTTGTCAGGATGGAGAATTATCTAAAAGATGGGCCTTAAGTTGCTCGTGTTAGGCCATGTGTCACAACAACAACAAAGGTAACTTAAACACTTGTCTTCCACAACCAGGGAGGGGCTATTCCAAATGATAGTGACCATGAAGGAGAAATATCAAAATCTTTTGGACATTGTGGGCTGTAGCATTCAGCCAGAGGTTGTCACTATTTCCAATGTCTAGGGACACCAACGACAAAGAGGAGTCTTCACCTGGTGGGGCTGTGAGGGTGATGATGGGAAACCGGCACTAGAAATTTTCCTCCGGCTTGGAAAAAGGGAGGGTTTGACTTGTTAGCACTTGCCAGCAGGATGGGTTTGCCAAGAATTCTGTATTAAACAAACACACACACACCTACATCACCCTTCGTCCCAAACAAGCAGAAACTCCTGGATAAGGAGGCAGCTCCCAGTCAGGAGGGTAACATGGGTTCACGGCCTCGCCGACTTCCAGAGCAGAGGACCTGAAACCCAGTTCTCCCTGTGTTTCTCTTACTGCAAAGATCTGCGCTCCAAAGTGAGGAAGTTCAGACTTCATTCTGACCTACAAGATTTTTGTTGCTTCTTTTAGGCAACCTTTGATGAAGTAGCATATATATTTCTCAAAGCCTTGGGAGATACTTGTGTCTATATCCTCTGGGCTGGCCTAGTCTTGTCAACTTGATACAAGCTAGAGTCATCTGGGAAGAAATAACCTAATTGAAGAATTGCCTCCATAAGATTGGCCTGTGGGAAAATCCGGTAGGAGTATTTTCTTGATTAATATCTGACCTGAGATGGCCCAGCCCACTTCGGGTGGTGCCACCCCTAGGCAGGAGGTCTTGGGTTGTATAAAAAAGCAAGTTGAGCAAGGGATGGACAGCAAGCCAGTAAGCAGCCTTCCTTTGCGGTTCTGCCTCCAGGTTTCTGTCCTAATTGAATTCTTGCCTTGACTCCCTTCAGCGATGCTGTCATTGGGATGGATAAGCCAAACAGTTTCCTCCCCAAGTTGGTTTTCGTCAGTGTTTTATCACAGCCATGGAAAGTAAGCTAGAACAGCTCTTATGTGTAGGGATGGCACCACTTTAGATAATCCCCACCCGTGTCCCTTAGTCCTTTTCCTTCCAACCGTTTCTGGCCACAGATAGCACATGACAGAGACTTCAACATCCATTGTCACCAGAGGTATCTTATTTGGAGTTGATTTTTTTTTAAAGGACCAAAATAAATGGAGTGACCTAAATCAAGACCTCCTTGCAGCATCCTGAGCATGTCTCTGTGGAAAGAGCAACTTGGATGGGAAGCTCTTCTGTGCTCAGAACCACTGTGCTCACAGAGAAGATGGGAGAAGATGACATGTGTGCAGATAACGCTCCCTGACTTCTCAGCATCTCCAAAGGACCAAAAAAAAAAGAGCTGGCTACACCCTTGGAGACTAGCCTGTGGAAACTCCTCCAGAGGAGAGGGTGGAAAGATCAGGCTCAGGGTCATGGAGCAGAGATAGGCATCCCACAGGGCAGCCTTGATGCCAGTCCTGTCCTGCCCACTTGTCTCTGTCACCATTCATTGTGTCACTTTGAAGTGTCTCCATCACAGAGAAGAGAACTGTCCTAACTGCATGTACTTGACTGTGCCATGTTTACCTTGATGGGTAAAAGGGATGATGACGAATCTTTAAAATCAAATCTGGTGACCTCAGTTGAATGGGCAACAGGGATAGAATGTCACTCTGTGATCCTGTGACATTCTATAAGAACCTTGGTGTGACCCCCAAAGGGAGTGGCACTATTAGGAGGTGTGGTCTGATTGGAGTAGGTATGGCTTTGTTGGAGGAAGTGTGTCACTGTGGAGGTGGGCTTTGAGGTCTCATATATGTTCAAGCCACACCCAATGTCTCAGATCATTTTCTGTTGCCAGCAAGTCAAGATATAGGCTTCTCAACTACTTCTCTAGCACCATTTCTGCCTGCACGAGACCATGTCACGCCATGATGATAATGGACTAAACCTCTGAAATGTAACCCATCCCAATTAAATGTTTTTCTTTTATAAGAGTTGCTGTGGTCATGGTGTCTCTTCACAGCAATTGAAACCCTTACTAAGACACTCAGTGAGGGTGGAGGTTCCCACTAAAGGAATTCTTGGAAAAATTTACATATCTGTATTAATATTGCAATGGTTAATTTGTACTTTTCCATGGGACACCCTCCAGGAAATGCTGCAGACACAAGTGTGCTGCAAGCCCTATTCCTGAAAATCCAGTGTCAGAGAAAGAGGTGTATTTCTCACACCACTACTGCTCGAGGAGAACTGAACTGTGGCTAAGGGGGCTCTTTCTGTTTGCACAGTTCCCCAATTGTGTCATATTTCCATCCCTGGGAACTTCACCTTCTAAGGTTTTATTTGCTCACGTTTCAGAGGGTTCAGGTCATGGTTGCTCTGGACCCATGGTGAGGAGGAACACCATGGTGGGGAGCAAAAGAGGGACATAAAGAAACGGTCACACCAACAATCTCTCTTCTAGCTTCCTTTCCATGGCTGTGACAGCACCATTATAAAGTAATTTGGGGAAGAAAGGATCAGTTTGGATTATCCCTTCAGGCCATGATTCACTGAGGGATGTCAAGGCAAAGGCTCAGGGAAGATCTACTTGCTATTCCACACAGATTAATAGAAATGGGTTAATTTAAGATATAAGAGCTAGCTAGCAATACGCTTAAGTGATTGGCCAAGCAGTGATTTAATTAATATAGTTTCTGTGTGATTATTTCGAGTCTGGGCAGACAGGAACAAAGGAGCAGTCTCCCACAACATGTCTGGTTTTTTTGGGGGGGGAGGTGCTTGAGATCCAATAAAAGTGGGCAAAGAGGCAAAGGTAGCTAAGCACCAGCCTGCCATGTTAAATGCCTCCTGGTGGGGTCAAATGTAAGGGGTCCCAGCCACACAGTCCCAGTTCCACCATCACAAACCTTGCCATGTCTTCCCTACCAGGCTCCCTTCTCACCCAGAAAGCCAAAATAAAACCATTTCCCCCACCATGGCTTCTTGTCTGGTGTTTGGTCACAGGAGAGAAGAAGGGTAAGCAGTATAGGCTGCAGGCCTCCCCACTCCGGTACATATTAGAGGGTGTGAAGGGCAGAAGCCAATGGATCCTGGGAAGGGTTTCCTTTTACATAGAACTATGCCATCCATGCATCAAAGACACAGAAGTTTAGAGTGTATTACACTCATATATGGATTTTACCTATGCATCTCTGGGACATACCCTACCTTGGGGGTGTGGAGTCATCATCCCAACTCACAGGCATCCTGGTTCCCAAGATCTGGAATCTTCTTCCTCTGGCTAAGGTCCTGGGTGAGCCCAGTCAGGCTGCAGGTGTGGTCAGACTCCACCCTACCCTCTTCAGGCCAGGTGATAGGGACTGCCTGCACCTGCACATTCCTGGAGGCCAGCTCCAAAAGTCTTTGGCATGGCTGTAATGGGGAACAAGGGCTGGGTATAGGAGACCACGTGCAGGGAAAGCCACATACATGCCCTTGGACCCTTCTCCTCTGATCTGCCTACCTGCTGAAAGATGCAGTGTGCCAATCCCAGCTGTTGCCTGCTTGGCTATGAAGCAACAGGAAGCCTGAAGTGACCTCTGGCTTCCCAGGATCCCTGGAGGTACACTGTGCCGTCACGTCCTGCTTGTCTTCCCCAAGGGTGAGCCTGGGGAGCCCCAAAGGTAGAGAGTGCTCTTTGAGAGAAACATACAGAAGTGCCAACAAAATTAAGCTGAGGGTTTGAAAGTGGCCCCTGAGTGCACACTTCTCATGGTCCTTTGCCCTCCTCTCCATTGCCCTCAGCCTGGCAGGGTGAGACTGCCTTCTGTGAGGAGCCTAGGGAAGAGCCAGCGCTACAATCAACACCACCAACCCCCGAAGCTGACATACCGTCACTTGGAACGAGGGTCCATCGGTGCACCACCTGGAGGGAAAAGGTTGTGCTATCACCAACCAGGCAAAGGCATGATGCCCTACCAGCAGTCTGTAAGCACTGTCGGTCACTCTATAGTAGACCCTGGAAAGCCCTGAGCACAGGGAGGATTCTGGTACCCGGGGATTTCTGTAATGGTTCTACATGTATGCACATGTACAGATGTGCTTGTCTGTGAGTGTGCAAGTGGAGGCTGGAGGTTGATTCCAGGTATCTTCTTTGCCTTAGTTTTTGAGACAGGGTTTTTCACCGAATCTGGAGCTCACCAATTCATTATACTGGCTGGCCAATGAGCTTTGGAGATTTGCCTATCCCCATACCACCCCCTAGCACTGGGGTTTTTACACAATGCCCACCACATTTCCTTGCCTTGTTTTCATATAGGTGCTGGGAATCTAAACTCAGGTCTTTGTGACTGTGCAGCAGGCACTTGGCTGACACTGTCATCCCCTAGCCTTGGGATGTTTCTTCAATAGCCTCTTTTACTAAAGTGATCAGGAATACAGAGAAACAATGGTGAACCTAGATATGGAGAGGGGACTGACCAAGTCACAGGCTTTCCAGAGAGAACTGAAACACTGGCCAGGAACAAGTTGGACAGAGAGAACCCAAAGGGAGCGATACAGGATGATGTGCAAAATAGGAAGTTGCCTGGATGGCAGCTCTTCAAAGAGCATCCTCTCTGCCCCAGGACTCCTTCTCCTTGCTTCTGAAGCACTTCATAAAGACACTGTCATTCGCCTGCCTCTTCTCCAGGCAGCATCTTGCCAGAAAATAAAAGTTCTCCGTGTGCTATCCTCAGTCATCTGCAGAGCTGATGGAGTCGTAGTCTAGTCTGCTTCAGAAGGGAGTGTCCTGTTAGTTTACCATTGCTATAACAAAACACCCGAGGCTAAGGACTGTATAAAAAAAAAGAGTTTACTTCGCATAAAGTTTTGGAGGCTAAAAGTCTACCCCTAGGCAGCTCCAGCCAGTCAAACTCTGTTGACACAAGTTTCTGTCCCGCCTGGTCCCACAGCCGTGCAGTCCCAAAGAAACACACAGAGGCCTACATTAATTATAAACTGGTTGGCCTTTAGCTCAGGCTTCTTATTAATTAACTCTTACATCTTACATCTTCCATTAACCCATAATTCTTGTCCGTTAGCCATATGGCATGCTACCTTTTCTCAGTGAGGCCTTCTCATCTTGTGTCCTCTGCATCTGGGTGATAACTGCAGACTGAGCCTTTTCTCTTCCCAGAATTCTACTGTTCTGGTCGCCCCACCTCTACTTCCTGCCCGGCTACTGGCCAACCAGCATTTTATTAAACTAGTGCAAGTGACAAATCTTTATAGAGTACAAGACCATTGTCCCACAGCAGTGGTCTGTATTAGTATGCATCTCTGATAAACACTATGGCCAAAAGCAACTTGATGAGGAAAAGATTTAATTTGGCTTACCCTTCCAGCTGGCAGTCCATCACTGAAGTAAGTCAAGGCAGGAACCTGGAGACAGGAACTGAAGCAGAGGCCATGGAGGAGTGTTGCTGACTGGCAGCTTGCTTTTTTATATGACCCAGAATCACCTGGCTAGAGGTGACACTGCATACAGCGGCCTGAGTCCTCCCACTTCAATCATTCACTAAGAAATTCCCCCTTAGGCATACCCACCTGTCTGGTGGATAATTACTCAGTAGAGATTTCCTCTTCCTAGATAGGCCTTGGTTTGAATGAAATTGACAAAAACTAGGTCAACGACACTATGTGGAGAGGAGAAACGTCACACCGTAGGTCAGGAAGCGCTATACTCAAGAACTAACCTGGATTGCGGAACAGTTTCCTCTGACCTATGACCTCCAACTAGGCTCCATCTCTCAACTTTGTGATATTGCTATGTGAGAGAATCAAACTTCAACACACAAACTTATTGAACACATCCTTAACCCATCTCTAAGCCAGAGCAACAGACTGTGATGAACACAAACCAAGAATGGGAATTAATTCTTAATTCCAAATGTAATTTTAGGATTTAAAAAAATTATTCATAAAAGGTTTGGGAGAAAGCATATATATCAAAATAGATTCTAATATAGGCACCTTTGGAATGGGGACTGTCACCGCACTGGGCTAACCCCATTTGTGAAGGGGATGAGTGAATTTTGATTGTATGAGGAACGGCAAAAACCTCTAAGCCTGTGATCTTTGCAAAATGTGAAAATAAGGTTACAATAAAATAGTCTGTGATACCCTGAGTCAGCCATGTCTCTTCCTGTGCTCTCTATCATCTGAACCCCCAAATCTGGAAAATCTACTGTCATGTCAGACCTGCCCAGGGGTAAGACCAGCCACTTCATGGGCACAGGATCAAAATTCTAGATGGATGTTTGTCCAGCACCGTGTGTGCCTAATTCTCTTGATGCTGTTGGAGGTATCAAGGAGAGGGAGTTTCAGTAGAGCAGCCTAGTATTCTAGTATTTAGTTACCAGCACCAGGGGCCATGGCATCTAAGGGAGTTGTTTTTCAAATGCCATCAGGCCACAGCTAAGATCTATAGTCTTAGAGCCACCTCATTGCCAAGCCCAGGTCCCCAGTAGATCCTCTGAGTTTCTCAACACCCATTCCTCAGTGTCCTCTGGTTAAGTAAGCTGGAGCTGGGCACTGCTGTTGGCAAGCTCTAGGCTGACTAGTCATCCTGCTGCGAGCATCTCTTCATTCCTGGTGGCACTGGGTGGGAGAGGAGGCATCGCGGTTCTGGAAAGAGGCGGTGACGAAGACCGAATATAACACAGCTCGTGCACGACAAAATTCCCTTTATTGATATTAATCACAGTTACAAGGTCTCATCCAGCAGAAAGAACGATTTGCAGTAACAGAACTACACACCAAGACACAAGACCAAAATAGACACATGTGCCAATCACCAAACCAGCCTCAGCCAACCAAATCTCTGAATGCGCCTTCAATTTTGATCACCAGTGCTTCCGAAGAATGTACGTACTCCCAGCTGAGGTTGGCCTCTGAGATCTTGAGCGTTCGCGGCTACGGTATTCACCCTTGCAGGGACGGAACAGGTAAACACAGAGTAGACCCTGATAACCCAGTACCTGAATGCCTGGCTCCCAAAGTGGAGTCCATTCTGAGTCCCTCACACACTACCGATCAAGGAGGGCTCAGGTCTCAGGCTTGTTGTGAGAGCTACTGGCGGAGCTATGTGTATGTTGGCACAGGTTAGTCTAGGTCCAGTTGTTCCTCAGGGTCACCTCAGACTGGGAAGTTTTCTAAGAAAGGAAATGTAAAAATACACCTGCCTACCCCCCCTCTGCTTTCTCATCCGAAGCCCTCTGGCCAGAGGTCTGTGTGGGTTATGTTTCCAAATGGCCAGTGGAGAAAGAGCCTTAGCTGGCTCTAAAGGTCACTCATCCCCTGGAGCTAACTTAAGTAACTCCATTAGTAAAGGAGGGGCTGAGTACTTGCAGTTTGCTAGGATCCACAAGTCTGGGGGGGGGGGCAAGGGCTGTAAACACATCAGGATTAAGAGCTGGGAGATCTAGGAACCGTGACTAATCGCTTGGTTCTTCTGACCTGCCAGAGGCTCAGTTCAAAGCCATACTCCCATCGCTTTTCACAGAGCACATTGTGTTTGTGCTCAAGGTCACCCTAATTTCCAAATTTCTCTAGCCTCAGTAATGCCAATATTTGCCTTAGGACAAAAGAGAAGACTAGCTGACTCCGTGCCCTTTGTGTGGGGGGCTGTCCTGTGCTGCCTCCCCGGAAGAAGCAGACCCTGCTTGAGCTGGCTCAGCCTTGGAGAACAGCCTTTTGTGCTCGTGATGCATCTGTCCTGGTTTTCTAGGTGGCATTCTAGGTGGACAGAAGGTCCACAGTTGAGAGAACACAAGGGGCTCTTGCCACCTGCTCTTAGACCTTAGGCCAACACACTTCAAGACTCCTGTCCCAAGAGCTGACTTCTGGAGGTGACCCTGAGGAGCTGAAGTCATCTAGTGAGGGGGGCTGGAGGTGAAACAGTAGGGGTTGGCCTTGACAAGCCTACTGAAGACAGATTCCTTCCACTCAGTGGCCCAAACACAAATCTCCAGTCCTATGATGCCTTGAGATTACAAAGAAAACCAGCTTCTCCCTCCAAAGCAAAATGAAAAATCAAAGCGTAATCAGAGCTGACCCAGGTAGGAGGCAGAGAGGAGAGAAAGGGATGGGATGTTAAGGTGAAGAGAGAGGCTCGCGGTCCTGCAGAAGTCCGGCACTTTCCTTCCTCAGGTCCCACGGTTGTCGGAGCTAGCCGAGGCCCACATCCAGGGACATCATTACCACGAATCCCAGGATGGAGGCCCAGGAGGCCAGCTTCCCGTTGCCACTAGAAGGAAAGGAGGGAAAATGATACTTCCTATGGCCTTGTCCAAGCTTATGGCCTCTTCTGCAATACCCAGCTACAACACTAAGTATCTTACTAATGGTGGCAACATGGACAAGTGGGTATCACAGGCCAAGGGAATGCTGAGTCCTAGTCCTGAGCATAAATGTCCTCACTAGGCTGTGGTTCCTGAAGCTGCAGAACAGGGAAATTGTTTGAGCATGGCTCTCCAGCTCACGCTTGAATAGCAATCAGGAGATGTCTTAGTTTGGGGTTTTATTGCTCTAATGGAACACAGGTCTTTCTGGCTTATACTTCACCACTGCTATTCATCACTGAAGGAAGGCAGGGCAGGAACCTGGAGGCAGGAGCTGATGCACAGGCCACGGAGGGGTGCTGCTTACTGACTTGCTTCTCATGACTTACTCAGCCTGCTTTCTTATAGAGTCCAGGACCAGCAGCCAGGTTGGCACCACCCACAATGGGCAGGACCCTCCTCCATTGATCACTAATTGAGAAAATGTCTTACAGCTGGAGCTCATGGAGGCATTTTCTCAACTGGGGCTCCTTCCTCTCTGATGACTCTAGCTTGGGTCAAGCTGACACACCAAAGCAGTCAGTACAGGTCTGGAGAGATGGCTCATCAGTTAAGAGCACTTGCTTCTCTTGTAGAGGACCAGAGTTTGGTTTCCAGCATCTATATTAATCAGCTAACAATTGCCTGTGATTACAGTTTCAGGAATCTGACTTCTGGCCTCTATGAACACACACACACACACACACACACACACACACACACACACGCACACTCTCACACCTTCTAAAAATTAGTAACTGTATATTTCCTTCAGGTGCATGGGGAGAGGGTATAGGTAGGTAGGTAGATGATAGATAGATAGATAGATAGATAGATAGATAGATAGATAGATAGATAGATAGAGGTATACATGTGTGCACATGTGTGTGGAGGTTGGAGATCAATTATGGGAGTCACTCCTCCTCAGACACTGTCTACTTGTTGTTTGTGACAGGGTCTCTCACTAGCCTGGAACTCACTAATCAGACTAATCTGGCTAGCCATGGAGTCCCAAGTATCCACCTGTCTCTACCTCTCTAGTGTGGGGATTACAGAATATTCCACCATGCCTGGCTTTTTATGTGGGTTCTGGACACTGAACTCAGGCTCTCATGCTTGTGTGGCAAGCGCGGTGCTGGGGAGTCATCTCCCCAGCCCTGATTATTATTTATGAAAGGCAATGATCTGATACGATAAACTAGCTTCACAATTATTCTGTTATAAAAACCTGAATGAAGCCATGCAAGGTCTACTCTGCCCACAATCCCCCTTGACATCTGGCCCATGGCAAGGTAACGAAACACACATATACGGCTATGGTTTGCACCTTTGAGTCCACCGTTCTCCTCATTCCAACAGAGAGAGAGAGAGAGAGAGAGAGAGAGAGAGAGAGAGAGAGAGAGAGAGAGAGAGACTAAAGGTGACCATCTATTTCACCAAGGGTTAGGGGCCCCTGCCTTATGGCACTGTGAGCTGTCACCTTCCTTCTCTTCACTTCAGTTTTGGCAAGCAGAGGAGGGACAGGAACAATCATTGGAAGGGCAGAGGGATCTTGGGGATAAGAAAAGACAGAGGGAGAGCAGACAAATGTGAAAGCAGCAGGGGTGGGGCAGGGGAGTCTCAGATTAGGCCTGGTGCAGGGGCAGACAGCTGGGCAAGCTCTTCACCTCGTCTGGGCTTCAGGAATGATGTCGTCCATGACCACATAGACCATGGCACCAGCAGCAAAGGCCAGCGCATAAGGCAGGACAGGCTCGGCCAGCACCACGGCAAAGGCTCCAAAGACCCCAGCCAAGGGCTCCACCATGCCGCTCAGCTGTCCATACCTAAGGAGGAAACGGAGACATTGACCAATGCAGGGAGATCCAAGCAGATGTGACACTTGCCCAGACTGCTGACTCAACCCTAGAAAGCAGACGTGCGTGGTGGGCATCTGGTCTGGCCATGTTCTAAGAAGCACCTCCCGCTCCTTGCCCAGATCCCACTGAAGCAGTTACGGTAGCTTTGTATCCCTTATTGCCTTTGGATCTTTAAGTTGCCTATATCATCTTTTGACAACGACAATTTGATTGGGACATAGTTTGCAACCCGTGTAACATTTACCGCATTGACAGGTGGTTTTATAGATTTACAAGGTTAAGTGAGCATCACCATTGATTCCGACATCTTTATCACCCTAAAAAGAAGCCGGTGGCCATTAGCAGCTGTGCCCTGTTTCTTCCTCCTCCCAGCCCGTCACCATGAATCTCTCTCCATCTCTCTTCCCTCTGTATGTTTGCTGCCTCTGGATATGTCCTATAAACAGAATCATATATAGGTTTTTCGGTTTGTTTTTGAGGGGTGAAGAGAGGGTGGCTTATTTCTCCTAGCGTAATGTTTTCAAGATATATTCTTGCTATAGCATGTATCTTTCTCTTTTAAAAAACAAGTTTAGAGTGTGTGTGTTTCCACGAACATACCAGCAGGACAGACAGTCCTCTGATGTACCCAACCCCTGCCTGTGGCCTTGTTGTCTTTGGAAAATGTGGCTTTGACATCAAGCCCAGACTAGAGTTTGAAGAAGAGAACAAAGCTTCACTTTCCGATCTTGGTGCTGATCACAAATCTCTGCATCTCTCCCCTCCTTCCTCCCGAGTGCCTCGACTGTCAGAAATGACAGCTGTGACCTTTGGTAGGTTATAAACCTCTCTAAGGCCACCCACCTCCCTTGTCTCCCAAATCCTCTACTTGAGGGTCTCTGACAATGGAGAAAGGGATCTGGAGAGGGCAGAAACGCAGTCACTTGAGCACTGGGCAAACTTGCAAGTCACGGAGTCTTATACAATGGAAGGCGTTTTAAAATTGTTCCTGTCCGCACTCTGCATGAGTGTGGTAACCTTATGTTACGGATCAGTGATTGTTTTAGCAGAGAAAGGTGGGAGGCCTGTGTCCCAAGTGGAGGACACATGAGAAAAGCTGTTATTATAATGACTCACTGGGTCAGGTCGTGGCAAGAAGATCCTCAGCTGGGCATATTGTGACATTTAGAGGAGACATGTTATGGGGTGAGTGGCTAGTGCAATGGTCATGGGTTGCTTTCCACAGAAGCCTTTGAAAAGGAACACAGACACTCAAGCCAGTCGTGTGAAGGTCAAAGGTTAAGAGATGAGCTTGTGTCTTGGGGTCTCTACTCTGTGTATGGCATTCACCCATACTTGTGGTGTTCTTCCAGAGAAGCCCCACACTGGCTTCCAGCATGAGCCTGACCCTGAAAAATGGAGTTCACGCCCAGTAGTCCACACCACTCCCTTCTGAGCCAACAGGCTGGCACACTCACCAGAAGGCTCTCCAGGTAGAGAAGCCAGCTCCACGCAGAGGGAGGCTGACAGCGAGGCCCTCAGGGAAATTCTGGATCCCAATTCCAATGGCCAAATTCCTGCAAAAAAAAAAAAAGTCAAGAAGGCACAAGTTCTAGTAAACTTTGACTACTTGACATAGCCCAGGGTCATCTTAGAGAGGAATTCTTTTGGTCAGACTAGCCTATGGGTGATGTCAGTGGGCACTGTCTTGATTATTAATTGCTTAGGAGAGCCCAGTCCACTGTGAGCTGCACTATTCCCTGGGCTGTATAAGAAAGCTAACTAAGGATAAGCCTGAGAGCAAGCCAGCAATCAGAGTTCCTCCACCATCTCTGCTTCAAGTTCCTGATCGATTTTCTGTCCTGATGTCCCTCGGTGATGGAGTGTAGTCTGCAAGCCAAGATAAGCCATTTTCTCCCCTAAGTTGATCTTGGTCAGTGTCTGAATCATAGTAACAGAGAAGAAATTAGAATAACACATAAAACTTATTGTCTGGAGTCATGTACTGTGTTGGTCTGAAAGAACATGACCCCTCTCAGGAGCGGCATTATTAAGAGGTGTAGCCGTGTTAGAGGAAGTGTGTCACTGTGGGGATGGGCCTTGAGATCTCCTATGCTCAACCCGTGTGCAGTGTCACAGTTCACTTCATGTTGCCTTGGGTTGAGATGCAGAATTGTCAGTTTCTTCTCCAGCACCATGTCTGCCTGTATGTGACCATGTCCTACCATGATGATAACGGACTAAACCTCTGAAACTGTAAGCTGGGCCCAATGAAATGTTTTCCTCTGTGCCCTTGAGTGTCTGCTTCCTGTGGTGCAGAGACGGGTGTACCTCATTTTCCCCAGAAGGGACAGCAGAGCCAGCCCAAGGAAGTAAATACGCAGAATGAAGCTGACTCTCTGCGGCTCCAGGCTCAGGTTTCCCAGGGACCCTTGCTGTATTTCTCTATGCTTGGGTGGTGCTCTCTGTGAGAGCCTCTGGCCTTCTGCCTCTGCAAGAGCTGAAGGGCACTGTTGTGCTGTGTGCCCGAGTCAGATGCCAGGGACCTGTCTATGAGAGACATCTTTATGCAGAAGCCGAATATTAGATCACGGTGAAGGAAGAATGGGAACGAGGTGGGCACAGGGGCAATACATAACTGATCAGTGAGGCAAGGTAAACACATGATTGGAATTTATAATGCACACACGTGGGCACTCATGCCTACATGCAAAGTAAGGAGAGATGCCACAGGAGGTAACGGGGCCAGTCTGAGGGCAGCAGAAAGGCAATATGAAACTACCTCCCTGGACAAGACTTGACTTTGGCTGGACAGGTCTAGGAATAGTGCTTCCATGGAAGGCCCTTCTGACTACAGAGCTTCAAGGGCATCAATCACTTAACAATGCTGGCCTGTGGGTCTGAACATATTGTTGGTGGTCTATATGGAAAAGAAAAAACTGCCTCATGCTTGGCTTTCTGGTCAATTGACTCTTGTCTGTCTGCTTGGCTCCCAATTTGCTTTTCAGTTCTGCACAGATCCAAGGGAGAGCTGAAGATCAGCATCTGGGCCTTATCTGGTCCTTACTGGCCACTTCATGTTTGTTCCCAGGCTCTGGGATAAGAACATAATTTGCTGCCTTGAAAGCCCACCAGGCCAGCTCTGGACATGGCCAGTCTAGACTCCGGGAAAGAGCACAAGGGATAATAGTCAGTATTAAATATCACATCTCCATCTTGTTTGGGGGCCTCATCTCATCTTCATCATGTTTGCCTTCATCCACCATCACCGTATGTGTACACGTATCTCATACAGGGCTCACTGACCCTGCATCCTGGGACCATTTCAGGGGTGTCTCTTAGACAAAGACTAACGCTACCAGAATCGAACTTAGAAACATCCAGCTGGTATGCACTCCATCTGGTTAATTCAAATGCTGAAAAACTTGGTCATTTTTGGCAGACCTATTTGAGAAGGATTAGAAGGTATGGTCTTCTTGGAGGAGGTGTCACTGGGGGCAGGCTTTGAGGCTTCAAAAATAACCAGTGCCATTTCCAGTGTACTCTCTGCCTCTGCTTTTGGTTTGAGATCTGAGCTCTCAGCTGTCTCTACCGCCATGCCTCCACTCTCCCATCATGGGCTCTACCCCTCTAGAATGGAATAAGCTCAACTGAATACTTTCTTTGATTTGCCTTGGTCATGGTTATGATTTCTAGTAAAGATAGAAGACCCAACTACAGTTTTTTTCTAAAAGCTTCTTCTACCAGTTTTATGTCCAAAAAGACCCTGAACTACTATTAGAGGAAGGGGGGGGGGGCACTGGGCATACATTTCTGTGGCATAAACAAACCTCAAAAAGAACTTGCTGACAGTGCTCCCCACACAGCTGATGTGGGAGTGATTTCTTATTAATAAAGAAACTGCCTAGGCCCCTTGATAGGCCAACCCTTAGGTGGGTGGAGAAAACAGAACAGAAGTCTGGGAGAAAGAAGCTGAGTCAGTGAGTCGCCATGGTTCTCCCACTCCAGACAGATGCAGGTTAAGATCTTACCTGGTAAGCCAGCTCGTGGGCTACAAAGATTAATAGAAATGGGTTAGATTAATATGTAAGAGCTAGCCAATAAGAGGCTGGAACTAATGGGGCCAGGCAGTGTTTAAAAGAATACAGTTTCCGTGTAATTATTTCGGGTATAAAGCTAGCCATGCAGGCGGCTGGGTGCTGGGGACGCAGCTCTGCCGCTCTTATTTCAACACACAGCCTTCTCCATAGCTGCTGGTGGCACTGCCCTCCCCTTTACATCCAGTGTCTTCCAGTGGCCACTGCCTCTCCCTAGATCATGGTCAAATAAGACTAGCTGTCTTGGCCTTTTGCAGAGCCCAATGCCAAAAAAAATCTTTTTTTCCCAAAGAGATCAACCTAGGGCAGTGGTTCTCAACCTTCCTAATTCTGCAGCCCTATAATACAGTTTCTCACCTTGTGGTGATCCACCACACACAATAAAATTATTTCCTTTCTACTTCATAACTGCAATTTTGTTACTGTTATGAGTCATAATGTAAAGATCTGATATGGAACTCCAAAGGGGTCATGGCCCACAGGTTGAGAACCATTTGCTTAGGGGTCAAACTAGGTCCTCTGTCTCTTCTCTGATGCAGAGGCAGAGCTTGGTGGCGGGCTTGTAGTCCACTGTTAGTAGTTACCCTTCCGTACACCCAGGCAGGAACATGTTAGGAGTGGACATGGAGTCACCAATCCTGGGTCACCAGCAAGTTCAAGGTGATGCTTTCTGCCCAAAGCCCCGCCATGTACCAGTCAGGCTGGGGAAGCTTCCTCCACATCCTGCCCTGGAGCTGGGCCCCTGATAAGCAACACAGAAACCCCATTCTTCCATCCTTGGCAACCCTGCTGTCACTGCCCTGCCCTAGCGCTGGCACAGGGTTTCTAGCCGCACCCCAAGATTGTGCCAGGTCTTTCTCTTCAGGGCACTGCTTTGCTGTGTGATCAGGAAGTCTATCCTGAGCATACCATGGGCTCCTGAGACCATGGTGCGGGCTGAAACTACAGCCTCTCTGCCTTCCCACACAACCTTCTAGAACAGTTCTCCTTTGTATAAGGCACTGTGTGTGTATGCGTGTGTGCACACGCGCGCGCACACACACACACACACACACACACACACACACACACAAGGCCAGCTGTGTTCCAATCCCCAACTGTACGTCATGTTTCTTTCTTATTGCTCTAACAAAATGCCTAACATAGACACCGTAAGGAAGGGAGGATTTGCTTGCTTCAGCTCACAGTTTCAGAGTGCTTAGTCTGTGGTCACGTGGCTCCACTGTGTCTCGGTCACAGTGAGATAGAGTATCATGGCAGAGCTGTTCCCATGACATCAAGAAAGTGGGGAGACACAGAGAAAGGGCCCAGGACAAGAGACAACCTCCAGGGACATGTCTCTATCAATTTCTAACTAGGTCCCACCTCCATGAGTGTCCTTCAGCTCCCCAAATGCCATTGAATTATGAATCTATTAATAATAAAAAATGAGATCAGAGCCATTACAATCTGATCACATCTCAATGACTGGATTGATAAGCTGGGGGCAAAGCCTTCAATGTGTGAGTCTTTAGGAGACACTCCAGATACAAAGTCCAACAAGATGCCAGAGGGGCAGGGAAGGGGTCTCTTCTTCATCGCCTGCATCAGCTCTGGAATGGGATTTGAATCCCCAGCCCTCAGAACCAGTTCTCCATTCCAGGCACCAGGGAGCTGTACCACACACCTTGCCTGGGACACTCTGAAGACTGACAAACTATAGGACCCGTGTCTGTGAAGTCTGAAGACAATGCTCTGGTGGGGATCAATGAGTAACAACATCAGTAGGTTTGAGGATGGAGGTGGTGGTTGAGTCCACCTCGGCTATAAGAGCCTGGGCTGCTAGCTTGGCTCCCAACACAGAATGGGAGCCATGGATGCTGGGGGTGGGGGGCGCTTGAGGATATATAGAGACTCTGCAGACTGGGTGTCTATTCTACATAGAATCCAACTTGGGAAGCCCTGGAGGGGATTCCAGGGAACAGGGGCAGGACCAACCAAGCAGTAGTGGCCACAGTGATGGGACTGCAGAAGGGGGAGCAGGGGATACTAATGAACACTTGAGGGGAGGGAGAGACACTCAGCTATCAGGAAAGGTCTTCAGAGGACAGACTCTGAGCCTACTTCTAGATGCGCTGGCATGGATGGGAGACTGTGAGGAGAAAATGCCTACAGAGCTGATGGCTTAGAGGAGGCCCCACCACAGTCCTGCTGTCCAGCCATCCACGGCCTCTGACCTAACCAAGCACTCTACCGAGGCATTCCTGAGGTAGTAGGCCTGGCTGATCTCCTTCCTTGCAGCTTGGAAAAGGGAAAGCTGAGATGAGGGGTTTCTTTTCTAGGACCTGCCACAAAATTCCAAGCAGTATTCAAAGAGGGCGGGGCACAGATGGGATGTCACCACAGCCCTCAGAGCCAGCCAAGGTGCTGTTTGGGGTTTTGTTTCTCCTGCTCCCCAAAACAAATACCTCATGACCAGCCCACATGAATATGGGATAGTAGTGTTCCTTCCCTGAGCAGCCACACCTCCTAGTGACCTCTCACCAGGGCCTGGCTGCCAGGTTTGAGAGAGGGCCAGGAAAGGGTTTACAGGATACGGTATCACTAGCGGAGGCCAGGGCAGGTAAGTGGCTCCCAGGGAGCCAGGCTGCAATGGCAGGGGCAGTAGCACTCCCGAGGAGGCCTCTCCTGGGAAAGGTGAGCCAAGGGTCTGTGGGAAGCGCTGCAGCTCAGAGGAGCTGGCTTTGTTAAGTGCCCAAACTTCTACTTTCCTTTTCCTGGGGAGTCAGAATTTGCCAGGGCGGACCAGACCCAGAGAAATGGCTACTTGCAGCCCAGCTTTGGGGGGTTAAAAATTGGGCTTGTTTTAAAATCTCATTTCACATCATACTTGGCTAGAGGGGGGAGGAAGAGAGACAGACAGACAGAGACAGAGACAGAGAGAGAACATGAGTGCAGCCCTCCCCCCCCCCAAAAAAAAGGCAAGCAAGAAGATAAGAAAGTAAGAGTTCTTGGACTGGGGCTGAGG
This sequence comes from Microtus ochrogaster, assembly GCF_000317375.1. NCBI lineage: Eukaryota > Metazoa > Chordata > Mammalia > Rodentia > Cricetidae > Microtus > Microtus ochrogaster. Next base: position 76,209,627 of record NC_022014.1, read on the forward strand.
TGAGTAGGTGAGTAGCGGGGTTAATGGAACCGCAGGCATTCGCCAGTGGCCAGTGTATATTGATCAATGCCAAGGCATCAGAATTTCCCAGGCACTCACAACTTTCCTAGTGGGAATGAGGATACTCCAGAGCTGAGGGGGTTTCTGGGACAGAGGATTTGGTAATACTAAACCTAGGACTTCCTCAAGACACTCTGGATGGGTAACAGAGACAAGTCCTGGGAGGGGGAGGACTTTTACCTTGGAAGGGGAACAGCTACTTAGAGAAGAAAGGGCCTGGGGCTGAGGATGAGCCCAGTTGGGATAGTGCTACCCAGCACTCAGAAGGCCCCGGGTTTTATCCCCAGCATGAATAAACCTGGTCAATGTCCATAATCCCAGCACTTAGGCAGGGGGATCCAAAATGCAAGGACATTCTCAGCTCCACAGCAAGTTGGAGGCTAGCCCAGGTTACCTCCCTCTATACAACCAGCTCCCTAAAACCTTCACCAGCCTGATGATGTCAGAGCAATTCTTGCAGGCTGCTGTCCCCACCCAGGGCGGGTGACACCTACAGGATAGCCAGACACTGCTTCAGGGACTTAAGAGGTAGCAGCCACAGAGGTAGAGGGATACTGTGCTCCAGGGCTGGGCAGGCACACAAAGGAACAATTCAGGCTGCTTAAGGCCAGGAGGCTGCTGGAAACCCCCGAGGGTGGGAAGAATGGGTGGGGGTGCATAAGGGGCTAGGCTCAGTTACAAATACTGACTCAGCAGACACAGCCAACCCCATGTAAGGTGCCAGGGAGGTATAGGCAACCTCAAGGGTGTCGATTCACAGACTGGGCCTCCTCAGTCTGGGTGGAGAGCAGAAGAAACACACCCTCGGGGAGGGGTGTCTCTTTTCCACCTTGTCTCTGTTGTTCCTTGCTCTGCAACCTGGTAGAAGTGCAGGGGCAAGGGCCTGGGTCCTTCCAGGCCGCCAGGCAATCAAGAGCCTCCTTTCCCTTTTCATCACAGGCCATTCATCCCAAGAGACTGGCCATTGTTTTTCCTTAAAAACCCTGGGACAGCCAGAAGCCTAGCTCTCCTCCCTCAACCTCCCAATGAAGGCCCGCTACCCCTGATGTCTTCCTATTGCTCGCCTCACATCTCACAGCTACAAATCAGAGAACTCGCATTGCAAGTGGCCCTGAAGGGGCCCTTGTTTGATGGCTTTACCACTAGGGTAGAAAACAGAGATGTGGCAAGTTCAGTGCCTTTGGAGGCCGTGTGACCTGTAAGAAGCCAAATACACACAGGTGGGAGCCCGAGTCGGTTGATGATCACATTGGCAGAATCTAGAATCACTTAGGAAACAGTGCTCTGAACGTGTCTGTAAGGGCATCTGTAGACAGGGTGAACTGAGGTGGAAAGCATTATTCCATGGGCTGGGGTTGAGCCGAGTACCAGAATTCATAGTTCTTTGCTTCTGACTTCAGACATAATATGACCGTGTATCTCCAGCTCCTGTGGGCTTGTCTTCCCAGCTTGAATGGACTGTCTCCTTTCAAACTGTGAGCCAAAATAAACCCCCATTCGTTCCCTTAAGTTGCTTTCACTAGGCATTTTACCGCAGCAATGAGAAAATTAATTAATTCAGAGTCCCAGGCACACTGTGACCCAGTACCAGCCACTACTTTATCTGTAAAATGGTGGAGAACTTCCTTGGCAGAACTTTTGCGTGATTGGAAGATAATCATAAAATCTCAGGTTGAGGCCATGGTGGGTACTGCTTACATGCTAGCTACTGTTGACACTGCCCAAGGCTTCCATAAGAGACAGTGCTGAGCTAAGCACTCAGCATCCTTTGGCCACTGACATCACAGTGGAGTGGAGGTGGGTAAGGGGCTGGATTCACTTACAAATATTGAGGCATGGTCTGTACAACCTTCCAGTCAGTGCTGGGACCCCCCATGGCCTCTAATCGTAGCATGGCCAGCGGGGGCTCTCCTCCTCAGTGTCTCAGGAGTTGGCCGTTAAGCCTAAGCTGATGCCAGGAAAAAAGGCACTAGGGAGGGACCCACCTTGAGGAAGAAGCTTCCATTGGAACCCAGGAACAAAAGAATCCATTGGCCAACAACTGTCACATAGCCTAGAAACTTGTTAATGGCCAGGAGGGAAGTAGCATAGGGTATGGATCCAGAAAATTCATGGACAAAGTGATACTCAAGATGGACTTTGAAGGAAGGGACAGCTCTAATGCTGAGGGAGGGAGAAGCGAGGAAGAAGGGGACCCAAAGGGTGAGTCAAGTCTTCCCCTCCTACCAAGTGAAAGACGAATCCCAAACAACGCCACCAACGGTGAAGAGCTTCACAGCCCATCTCTGCTGACACCTGCCCTCTGTGACACTGTCCTGCCACACTCCACTGGCTTTTTAAATGAAAACCCAAATCCACCGCTCTTGCAAGGCCAAAAGCAAGGGTTTGCACATATGTGGTCCCCACCCGATTTCTGGGAGGCAGGTCCTTATGCTGAGTGACTTGTTCAGGAGATGGTTTAGCTTTTTTTTTTTTTTTTTTTGAGAGGGGGGCATCCCTTGAAATCCATTTACTGACCACTACACTCAGACATTTTGCTTAAGGCCATCTCAGGCCTTGAGCATGGGGAAGCTTCCACCGTGAGTCAGCACAGAGCATATGCCAGGAGCTGTGCAGAAGAGTCCTGCGTACCCACTGCAACAACTTGTGGCTGAAACCAGTTCGTCTTTGATTGCCACACCCATTAGACCAAGCCTGCGGTCCTCTGTCTAAAAGAGAGAGAGAGAGAGAGAGAGAGAGAGAGAGAGAGAGAGAGAGAGAGAGAGACTAATCTCTTCTGTATTGAGTGTGGCTACATGCTGGGTGTGGTTGGCAGCATTTTACATGTAGCAGCATGTTCACCTCCTCAGAGGCCTCTCTGGTGTCTCAATTATTATTCCCATTCCACAGGCCTGGGAGCAGATATGTAGATAGAAGTTGGGTAACTGGTCCTCAGGGTTATGAGTCTTCAGCATACACTTTGGGTCTTGTTAGTTTCTTGCGGCTGCATCAGTCCATTGCAGACAGAGGAGCTGCCTGGTTCTAATCTCCAGCAGGGAAGATACAGGTATTACCTTACACCTACCTTACACCTCAAGCTAATGAGATGAGGCTCTGGTCCATTCTGGTTAATTGGAAGAACAGCATGAGGAATATTTTCAATTGTTCTTCATTCATTTTGCTTTCTTCTTAGAAGCAAAGAACTGTGTGTGTTATGTATATCTGCTTGTCTCTCTCTCTCTCTATATATATATATATGTATTTACATTTATATGTGCACACACACAGGTGAGTGTTATATGTGTGTGACTGTGAATAAGAGTGTGCATAGAAACACCACAATCCCAGTCATCTTATTGAAAAATGTTTTAGTTGTTATGTTCATCCATGTCTTTTCAGAAGCAAACAACTCTGTGTGTGTGTGTGTGTGTGCGCGCGCGCACGTGAGCGTACTTGAGTGTGTATGGGGGGACACGTGCATTTCTATGCATGTGAATGTCAAGGTCCAGAGGTTGATATCACTTGTTTTCCTTGATCATTATCTTATATTGTAAAAATGTTTGTTTTTAATATGTGTGTGCATGGTATATACATGTTTGTGTGTGAGGGTACACACATGTCATAGCACATGTATGGAGGTCAGAGGGCAACCTCAGGTGTCAGTCCTTGCCTTCTACCCTGTTTTGGAGTCAGGTCTCTCTTGTTTGTTGGTACAGTGTGCACTGCAGGACAGCTGGTCCAGGAGCTTCTGGGACCTCTTCCTGTCCCCTCCTCTCATTGAACAGAAGTGTTGGATACCTTCCTGGGCCTCTTCTTCTCCCCTCCTCTCATTGGACAGAAGTGCTAGATTACCTTCCTGGGCCTCTTCCTGTCCCCTCCTCTCACTAGACAGAAGCTCTGGATTACAGACACACCATCACATCCAGCTTGCACACAGCTTCAGGGATACAGCTGAGGTCCACAGGTTTGTGTAGCAAGTGCTTTTACTCACTGAGTCCTGTTTCCTCGTCTCTTTCCATATTATTATTGTTGTTGTTGTTGTTGTTGAGACAAGGCCTCTCATTGAACCCAGAACTCACCGATTTGGTTGGATCGTTAGATCGGCTGGTCAGTAAGGCCTCAGAGATCCTATAGTCTCCTTGTGCCCAGTGTTGGGATCACGGTGCTCACTACTACCTCTGGGGCTTTGTTGGTGGCAGCGCTGTTTTAACATGGGTTCTGGGGATCAATGTTCTGCATAGCATTCGGTCCTACTATCTGCATAACATTCTTACCAGTCAAGCTGCCCCCACCCCCAGCCCTTAGACATCTTCTTTGAGAAGAGCTAAGCTCAGCAGAGCTGAAGGCTCTGGAGAACTTCACTGTGGTGAGCCAATTCCTGGGGCTAAGTTTGTAAAGACAATATGTGAAAATCACTGCCCTCTTTTCCTCTGTCCTGCGACACTGGCCACTCTCCAGCATCACCATGGCTTGGGTCTGGGAGAAGCTTCTTACATGCAGCATTCTCTAGACTTGTACAGTGGGGCTCACAAGCATGGAGAGTTAGTTGTTCTGCCTGAGGTTGGTTTAGCTCTGGGCTTGGTGGTGAGGTTTCTTTGGGGTATGTGGGGGAAGAACTTGAGGATTTCTCTACAAACAGACAGGTACCGAGAAACTCACAACCTTGATCTCCAGGCTATGGTCCCTGGCCTGCTGGTGAGGAAAAGAGAAAGGCATATTTGTGACAAGCCCTGCTTCACCCCAGCTTTGGAGCCTCCCAGGGGCAAGAAGCAAGCGTGTGTATTCGTGTGTATTCTTGCGTGGCAGGTCCTTACATACTGTTTTGATTGTTATCGTCCTGCCCTAAAAGGCCTGATTGTTCAGGCCTGGTGATGACATCACCGGCTTCCCACTCAGGCAGCCTGTCAAGGTGTTTGATGAGCCTGCAGGTGGGAAGGGGCTGGGTGCTCCCTGCAGGGCTGCCGGTCCCTACCCGTTCAGCAGAGCTGGCTTAGCACGCAAGGGATCTTCCCCCGCCCTTCTCCTGCCATTCTGAGAGCCTGTCTGGCTCAGGCTCAGATGACCCATCCATTCTGCTAATGCATTCCTTTAGCTGCCTTCCCCAAAGCGGGCAGGGAAGAGCACCAGGTGGCCAGGCCACAAGGCAGGGTGGTGGCTGAGGGTGGTTCAGGTCTCTCCATACCTCTCCTTGTAGACGTGCTGAAGAACAGGTAATGCATGGGGATCTGGGAGTCCCAGAGTCAGGCCATGGAGACTTTGCCCTGCTGAGACTACCAGCAAATAAAGCCAACCCTGTGCACTGTCTGGCCATAAGGTTGCTTCAACCAGCAGGGAGTTCTTGCGCCTCGGAGCTGTGTGCTCGCTCACCTGTCCATCCTAAGATGAAGACCATGAACGTCCTTAGCCCCAGCACTGCTACACTGGCCCCCACCTGGACACCATGCAGATGCCCATCCACAACAGGTGAACAAATATGCTGACTCTCATTCAAACAATGGAAAAATACATAGCAACAGGGGTGAAAGATCCGCTTCTACACGCACGCGCGCATGGAGGCCTGAGCCTCCTGATTGTAAGTGTAAGAAGTAAGGCCTAAATGCTGTTTCAACAGTCCCATTTCCACAAAAGAAAAAGAAAAAGAAATCCCCAGATGGGCAAAACTAAGCAATGCCTTCTTATGGGGATGGCTAATTTTAATTTGCAGGCAAAATTCTAGTTCTTGGGTGGGACGCATATTTAGGGAGAAAGAATTACTTCTCCATATCGTTTTGAAAGATAAGGTCCTGGTTCAGCCCACAGCATCACAACACACACACACACACACACACACACACACACACACACACAGAGAGAGAGAGAGAGAGAGAGAGAGAGAGAGAGAGAGAGAGAGAGAGAATAGGAAAAGAACACACGATGAGCATTCTGCTGGATGAGTTTCCACAAACTGGCAAACTCAAGTGACCCTCAGGAAGATCAGGAAACAGAAGACTGGTAGCCCTGGCCTCATGCTCCCTGCTCAGCACTGCCTCCCTCCAGGGGAATCACCGTCTTAGCTTCACACTGCATATCCTACAGGACTGAAGAACATGTTACATTCCGTAGCTGTAACAACGAAGACCCCCCTCAAATGTAAGTGGTGGGTCTGTTCTCACACAGCAGGGTCACGGCACTAGGGGTCCATGTTGGGATCTGCTTTCTGTTCCAGAACTCACACCTCTATCCGGAGCTACCGGAAGCAGAGAACAATCGGTGAGTTGTGCTGTCTGAAGGCAGAGACACCATTGACCTTGCTGTGTCCTTGGTTGCTCGTCACACCTCACTGGATCTGATCTTCAAGGAACAGTTTTGGTCTATGGAGCTCCCTTGCTCAAACTCTGCTTGGCTCTTCTTTCAGAGGCAGAGGCCAAGTCCTCCCCTGGCCTGACACGACCCATCTGTCGTTAGCCTCCGATTTCTTCCCCTGTTGGTTTTCTCTCGCGTCCTCTTCTTGCTCTTCCTTGAGAGGGCTTAGTCACTCTCACGTTAGGGTATTTCCCCTGGACCCTTCCTTCCCGGATATGCATGGCTCAGCTCTTCAACACCTCCAAAGTCTCAGAAGGAATTCTGGCTTCTTGACTGACAGTGCTGGGGGGAAGCCAGGTGCCAGTCATATGAAAAGCCTACGTGGTGAAGAGGAAAGGCCTCTTGCCATAATCCATGTGAGGGAACCATCTTGGAAGCGGATGCTCCAGTCCTAGTCAAGCCTTCAGGTCACTCTGGCCTTGGCTGCCATATTTCTGTGACCTCTTGAGAGACCCTGAGCTAGAGCCATTGAACAAAACCTCTCTTAAATCCCTAGTCCCCTGTGCTGGTTACTTTGAATGGTCACCTTGACAAAATCTATAGTCACCTGGGAAGAGCCTCAGTGAGAAATTATCCTGATCAGGTTGGCCCGTAGGGTTGGGAGCTGTTAAATGATGCAGGAAGACCACTCCATTGTAGGCAGCATCATTCCCTGGCAAGACCGCCCCCCCCCCCCAGCACATGCCGCAATTTAAGAGGAGAGCTGGTTGAAAGCAGTTGGCCTGCGTGCATTTCTTTGCATTTATTTTTTTCTTTCCTCTTGGCTATGGGTGTTTTGAGATCCTGCCTTGACTTCCCTTCGATGATGGACTGCATAAGCTCAATAAACAGTCTTTTATCCTTGAACTTGCTTTTGTTTGAGGGTTTTAACACAGCAACTAGAATACCCCCTCCCCCAGACCTTCAGTGCTTGCTGGCTTAAGGTGCCAAGTTTTGAGGTATTCTGTTAAACAGCAGGGATAGTGGATGCCCCTAAAAGCTACCCTAACTTTCTTCCTTCCTCCATTCTTCTTTCCTTTATCCTTCCCAAAGGCATTTTTCTCACCCACTAACATACAGTATTAACTCCTTAGCTCCTAATATAATTGTTTATTCTCCCTCCCTTGCCCAGGCTGGCATCAGGACAAGCTAGGAACCGCCATCTGTCAGCTCACTGAGGGAGTCTCAGTGCCTGGAAAAGAGCCAGGTGCATGCGTCTATGAAAAAGTCACCTATTTGACGACAGTCCCCAGATCTACTACAGCTGATATCTGCTCCCAGCTCTAAGGGATCAATCTGCAGAGTGTGTCACCACCCGCTGGGTCACTGTGTTTTTAGCTGTGATGGGGCAGAACTGGACAGTCCAGAAGTTCTTTTCCTGGTCCTTAGCTTTGTAGCTGATGTATAATGGTGGTATTGTGGGTTCTTAGATTCCGGGAGCTGTAGAGCCCCCCCCCCCAACCCTCCGCCTGCTTTGTCAAGGCTCATTTTCCTGTGTGAGCACATCTGGAAAACCACAAGACAAAGCCAGCTCATTGTGCACATCTGGACAACCAATGCCTCCAAGAAGAAACTTTAAAAAAAGGAAAAAGAAAGAAAGAAAGAAAGAAAGAAAGGAAGGAAGGAAGGAAGGAAGGAAGGAAGGAAGAAAGAAAGAAAGAAAGAAAGAAGGAACTTGGCTCCTCAGTGAAACTGCAGTGAAGGCCGAACGGGCGAGGTTCAAAGGCGCTTTTCTTTCTCCATCTGCAAAACAGTCTTCTGGGCATGCTCTTAGCTGCTGAATGCCTTGCGTCCACACGTTCTCAATAGCCTCTGACTACAGCCTCTGTCTGTCCACGCTGCTCTCCCCTGGCTCCTGGCCAATGCAAAACCTAACTGAAAGGCTGTTTGTCCCCTCCTCCTATCCCTTTATTTAGACCAAACCATACCTTCACTTACCCTTAGGGCATGTGGCCTGAGTTCAAAGCCATAACCACCTGCTCTGCCTCCATTCCCTTTAGATGTACACTAAGGGTACAAGGCAAAGACAACTGAGCTTTGGGGGCTGGCGAGAAATCCCAGGCTATTCCCATGCAGTTGGGCGGTTAGTCTGTGCTTTTCCCTCCTTGCCTGGGAAGGGAACACTGCCCCGGCTGTCTCCTTGTTTGATCACCAGCCTGGGCCCTGAAAACAAACAGGAATGATAATACCTCTGCAAATGAACTAAGTTTCAGGACATTGAACTGAAGATATAGGGGACGTGGATAGGGGGAGAGGCATGGGGAACGCTTCCTATTAGAGCCTATATTCCCAGCGATGTCAAGGGCTTAATGGTGAGGACACCCTGGAGTGTCCTGAAGTCAGTGTCCTGCGGATAACTGGGGGTGCTTGCAAGGAGAGAGGGGAGGAGGGTGGAGGGAGACCCTGGGGTCAGGGTGTCTGATCATCAGATGTCCCCAGAGAGTAAAGTAAAGTGACAGCAGCCAGTCCTGCTACTGAACCCCCATTCTCCAACACTGCCCTAGAGCTCAGAGCCTCTCGGGAGAGCACTAGCGGAGCATGTGTGGGGGGCAAGGGAGAGGAAGGTTTAAAGAGAGGAGAAAGAAGAACAATGTTGGGATCGTGGTTTGACTATGAACAGTCTCTCCAGGCCCGTGTGTTGAAATCTTGGTCCCCTCTTGATAGTACTACTTCAGAAGATTAGAAACTTTAACATGTGTCCAGTTGAAACCCAGAGAATAGAAAACACAGGACCAAGACCCATTACACCGAGTATAGGAAGAAACTCAGCAAGAAGAAGCTGCAAAGAAAGCCAGCAGAAGAGAAACACCCCCTTCCTTGGATTGTGTATTTTGGGGCTTGACTTCTAAGGAGCCAGGACCTAGGGGCTTTATTGCTGGAAAATGGCTGTGTTTGTTTGGCCAGCCAAGAGAGAATGCAGGGTGCAAGGCAGAGATGAATTAACAGTGAGTCGTCTCCTTGTGTGACAACTAGTCTGGGAAGTCCATGCCAGTGGGGTAGGTTGGAGGGAACATGAGCCAGGAGGTTGGGCATCTGCTGCTTTGCACATGCTAAGGATACCGAAAGACAGATGGCGCAACCGTTTTCGTCAGAGGCACTTTCTCCATAAATGTACGGTGTTAACTGCAGAGGTCCCTGGACCACGCAGACACAGCACTAACACCAACATTGTCTCCTGAGCCCTGCCCCCCTCCACCCCAGCCCCAATGCTCAACGCTGGCCACACCTCCTCTAGTTTTACTACAGCAATAGATTATCTGGGACATGTTATCAACCCATGCTCTAGAGGAAGAAATTGATGCCTACAGAGAGTGCAGTTTCTCTCCTTAATTCGCTAGCCCACACGAGGCACAGACAGAATCCCGCATCAGAACTGCTGAGACCACAGCTGAAGAGCTTCATTGGCTTCTCACACACCAGCCTCTCGAGAAATGGATCCTGCTGAAATCTCAGTCTGAGGGGTGGCCTGTGACTGTTAACCCTAGCTCATCCCCAACACTACCTACTGCTGAGTATAGAAGATCTGTCTGCAATAACCATTAAACTTGGTGACAATATGCCAAGGAAAATGAGGCCCTGGTATTCTAACATGACTCACCGGCTTCTCATGTGACCAGTTGGGTTTCTCTCTTGACCCAGTCAGTAACCATATGGCAGAAGAGTGCCCTGATTGCTAAAATATTTCAGGTATGATGGACAAATAGGATGGCCCAGAGAGGATGTGCCCACAGTGGCAAACCCTGTGTGGGATGGATGGAGAGATCTCGATGGCATCATCTCCAAAGCTTTTGCTAGTCAACCCCCAAAGCCCCCCGGATTTTCAACCCCTGTGCTTGGGTGAAAGACCGAGGCAGCTGAAGTGTCACAGGTACTTGTGATGCCAGCGTGTGCTTTGATATGCTGATAGGTGTCACAGGTAGCCTTTTGTCCTTTCTGCCCAAGGTAGGAATGACTCTTCTTGGCAGCCAGCAACTGGCTTCACAGGTTCCTGAGCAATGCTGGCTTTTAGACATCTAACCACCAGAAATCCTCCTAGGGTCCGGGTTGAGCTCATTTCTGGATATTTGGACTGCCTTTTGGAGTTTGGGGAACTAAGTTTCTCTTCATACCTGACACCCAGGCTCCTTCTGCCTTGCCTCTAGCACTAGCATTACAGATCAATACCATCACACCTAACATTCTGGGTGGGTTCTGAGGATCTGAACTCAGGCCCCTATGCTTGTATGGCAGGCACTTTACCCACAGAGACATCTTACCAGCAATATAAATAATTCTAAAAGTTAATTTTGGGGTTGATTTTTTTGAATTAAGGTCTCACACTGACTTGGAATTTATTGTGTAGTCCACACAGGCTTTGAACTCATGACACACCCCCTGCCTCAGCCTCCAGAGTACTAGCATTGCACGTGCAAGCCACCTCACTGGCTAGGATAAAGCACATTTCTGTAGCATCAAAATCCACTTGCAGTGTTGGGTTCTAGAACATTCCCATCACCATGACAACTTCTGCCCCCTACACCACCCATTAGTAGCTAGCTGTTCTCTTTCACTCTGGTTTTGCCTCTGTGAATTCACCAGCTCTGAATAGCATGTTGATGAAACCGTAAGTATGGGGTCACTAGCTAGTGACCATAATAGCTTCAAGGTCCATCCATGCTGAGATGGATGCTTCACTCTTCATGCCTTTTACAGCCAATGCACCATCACATGGGTCAGTAACTATGGCTCCTCCATCCACGGGACGCTTGTGTTGCTTCTGCCTTCTGGCTGCCGTAAGTGCTGCATGAGCAGTCACGAAGACATCTTTCCTGATTCTGTGTTTGTCTCAGGCCCAGCCGGCTGCCACTCGAGAGAAGGGGTCATGGGAGCTTAGGAATGCGTTTTTAGGTCTTTGCAATGGTTGGTGTGGATCAAGGTGGTGGCTGGTGGTGGATGCTAGTCCAGCTGAGAGAGAGCAGATGACCATGACCGTAGGGAGAATGTTTCTAACCTGGGACAAATGGCCGAGGTGCCTATTTAACATACCAAAGCCCCTACGTGTTATAGGCTAGGGACTGGATGGCATACACATCCCCTTCCCTGAACTCTCCAGCCCAGGCATTGGACTGGGCTGCCCTTCCCCCAGCTGCCCTTGCCTATATTATCTAGCCATTTTGGTTACCTGGTCCTTTTGTCTACTCTCCTTGGGCCTCCTGGCTGCTGCACCTGCTGCACCCTTTTCCTCCTCTCCCTTCCCCTCCCCCCTCTCCTCACAGGGCTCAGGGGCAAGTCCACTCTGGGCTCCCCCAGATGTCCCTGCCTCTGGCTATGCTCTCCCACATATCAACAATAAACCTGCTCTTCCACCATACCTAGGAACAGCCATGTCCTTTCCCTTCCTTTTTATTTCTTTTTTTTTTTTTTTCTTTCAGGAAAGGAGAGGAGCTGGTGGCAGACCTGCAGGCACCAGGGGTAAAGAATGGCTTTCCCACTGACATTTTCATGGGTAGAAAATAACTAGAGAGTCAACAGCAGAACCTACCATGGAGGAGCAGCCTAGGCCAGGTGATCTGAACTCCCTTGCAGATGGGTCACAAAAAGTGCATGGATCCCGAGCCCCACCTTGCAGTTCTTCCAAGCTGTTTTAGCTGAACCCCCTATCAGATCTGAGGGAACTCTGTGTCCACACACTGCTCAGGAGTGTGGTCACCAGTCATCCTGATCTTCCCTCCAACCACAAGCTGACATCTACCCTAAAGGAAGCCCAACTCCCAGAGAACCTTCATTATCTTATTAGCCTTATTATTTATATCACTGTTTCTCCTAGTAAGAGGCCATCTGGAGTCAAAGTTTAAATCATATTTAATCAGATAACCCCAAACCTAGAACTTTCTCTTCTCTAAAATCAAACAAAATCAACAAAACTCACAAATGAAACAAACAAGAGTTCACAAGTCAAGATGAAGTAGAAGCCACACTCCTGCCCAGCCTCTCAGTTCAGATGAGGAAACCTTCATCCTGAGAGAGCCGGTTGCCTAGTCTTTAAAGGAGCTTTAAATACACTTTTTATAAAAGTATATGAAGGAGATCATATAAAGATCCTAGACCCTTGAACTGAAAACGTGACATGTGGCCAAGCGGCTACGGCTCCTGAAGAGGGCTTTGCACCTTCTGGAACATTCCTGACTGCACTTCACAGTCTAATTTGCCTCAAGCAGGCAAAAGACTTTGGCTGATGCCCCCAACCCCCAGTCTCAGATCCCATTTATAGAGGTGAAGAGGAAGGAGCAGCCAGTGGCATGGCTTGTATGCACCTAGGGAAGCAAGAAGAAACATGGCTGATGATATGATTGGTTCTGGGCTTGCTGCCCTAATTCCCTGGGGCTCATATGGATAGTAGCAAGGACAAAATAGGGTCCATGGGTAGGTAGTTCCACACCCAGTACTTGTTCAGTCAAGGGTTGAGCTGGTAGAAAATGCCATGAAGGCAGAGGCAGGACTAGGCAACCATAGCGTAGCTGCAAGAGAAAATGTGTTCACCAGGTGACTGATTCCCCTAGAGAACATGGGCCATCCCTAGGGTCCTGTCACTTGCATTTTTCCAGAGAAGCCTGACCCAGGACTCCTCCTGGGTAACTAACTCTCCTTGGAAGCCATGAGAGTGTTCCTAACAC
>NC_022014.1:76222743-76234826 GCF_000317375.1 Microtus ochrogaster
TAGACCAGGCTGGTCTCGAACTCACAGAGATCCGCCTGCCTCTGCCTCCCGAGTGCTGGGATTAAAGGCGTGCGCCGCCATCGCCCGGCCTAACACACCCCCTTTTCATCTCACCTATCTGACTCTTGCAGACAGACAGACAGACAGTTTCCTCAGTCCCCGAGTCCGGTTTTCTAAGCATGGCGCTTACTTCTGAGGGTAGACACACACCCTGACTGACAGGCAGGTTTCCTGTTCTCATGCAGGTGTCCAGAGCGCCACAAGGCTATTTCTGTAAGCCTGTTAATAGCTTGCCATGCTCTATATGCTGTCTCCAACAGTGGGTTTGCTTAAGAGCTCATGAGTCAGAGCTGGGTTCTTGAAGCCAGTCCTGGCCCAGCAAGCACCTGGGCTCACTATGCCAGAGGTCAGCCGGATGTCAGGTAACAGCATGAAGGAGTCAGAGACATGGTGTTCATTTCGTGGCCCATAGGCATTGCCCGCTGGGGCAAGCAAACACCTTACAAGCGAACCAACACATCATAAAAGTGCCAACAAGCCAGGGCAGAAGACCTTGATCTTCAACCATGAAGCCACTATCCCAAGGGCAAGAAAGCCTGCCCAGCCAATACTGACATTTATCTGAGATAACTCTGGACTCCAGAAAGCTACTGAAGGATTTCTAGAGATTTCCTAGGTCAAGAGACTGAAAAAAAGACTTTGTCCCCAAGCTCTTTACCTAAACAGAAGGAGCAGCTAGGCAGATGTTTTGTTTCGTTTTTTTAATCACAGGTACCTCTGTAAGTGTGACTTGGGTGAGTCTCCCTCTAGCTCCAGATGGCAGATGTGGCCCTAGATTGGGGTTCTTCTGCAATGCTGGTAGAAGGGGGCTCTGGTGTCATCAGGGGATTGAGATATTTAGGGTCAGCTTCCTCAGGCAGGCAGGATTGAAAGCATTTTGCTTCTGAAGATTGTGGGGGCTTGAACTGGGTCCCCAGTGACTTGTATCTGTGTCTTGGCAGATGTACTTGTCTCAGGGGTTCTAAGGATACAGAGTCCATGGACTATGTGGCTTAGTAGCTACCTGCAGTCCCATCTAAGCCAGTTCAGGATGGGCCAAGTATGGGACACAAAGGATGCCAAGAAGAATGACCTTCTCTTTAGTCTTTGAATATTTACCTAGTGTTTCCTACGTTCTATGAACCAAGCTGACCGCAAGCGACACAGGAGCGGATTAAAGATAGGGCCCAGATTCTCATGGCGTGGGAACCAGACAGATAGCATAAAGGTGAAAACACTCAATGGGGTTCCCCTCCACACACTGGGTTCCCCTCCACACACTGGGTTCCCCTCCACACGCTGAGCCATAACCAGATGGAACTAACCAGTACGATGTTATCAAATTTAAGGAAGTATCTAGAGGAAGAAGGGCAGGTAGGCAGACTTTTTGAAGAGGCGACATTGAATCTAAGATATGAAGAATTAAATTGGTTGAGGTGGCTTAGAGTTGAGCATTAGGGAAAAATAACTTTCCATGCGGAGGGACAAAGCCTGACCCCTTGAGAGGATCAGAATTTCGTGGTGGAGATGATGATGTAGACCTTCAGGCCACAGGTCCTGAGTCCTGATAGGATTCCTCTTAGGACACGCCAAGGTACGTTTTCATCCTGGGTCAGCACCCGATGCCCCTAAATGTTTTACTCAACTTCCTGTGCGACACACTCATGAACAGGAAGTGGGAGGCTAGGATCAGGGGGTGATTTCAGATACTCTAAATAATTCAGATAAATTCAGAATGACTGCCTGATTACAAAGCAGATGGATTTGTATGTAACCCCCATGTACGGTTGGAGCCTTGGACCTCCATCTGCAGCTTGGCATGGATGTAGAAAGAATATTGACTTTAGATACAGCCGACTTTTAATTTCTGGTTTAATTTCTATCCACTGACCAAGACTCCAATGTCGTTAATACTTTGCAGACCATGTGTCTGTCTTTCTCTTAAACATGACTGGTCTCTGCAACCCAGTTTTCTGCTGGCCCTGACACGGGCCTTTCTATAATGGAAGCCTTGTCTTGCTGACTTTCTATTTCCTGCCCTGCTCCAGAGTCACCGACAGCTGTGCAGAGTCCCATTACATGGTAACAGACGTGAAAGCCGACTGTGGTCTGCAAAAGATGTTTGCTCCTGGATCCTGCCCCCTCACGCTCCACCTGCCTCCCAAACGCCACTTCCTCCTACGAGATTGCCCTTGCCTAGATTCTCCCCCTGTGCCCCGGCCCCAGGTCCACCTGGATCAGCATGTGCCCCTGGGTACCCCTGCCAGAGGAGGAGGCCACCCTACACGTCTCTATGGCTGCCGTGAACACCCAGGTGAGCTCAAGTCTAACAAGAATGTTTGAAGAGAGACTGATGGCTGGCAGAAATCCACGTGTGCATTCAAGTTCAATCCAGAGCCCGAAAGCCAGGGGGTTCCTCTAGCAAATGGGCAGAACTTGCAGCTACAGATTTTTAAGTCAGAGTAGCCATGAGTCAAGAACACATTGTAGCCGGGTGTTGATGGTACACACCTTTAATCCCAGCCCTCAAAAGGTAGAGGCAGATGAAGCTCTCAGTTCAAGGCCAGCCTGGTCTATGAGTGAGTTCCAGGACAGCCAGGGCTACACAGAGAAGCCCTGTCTCAAAAAACCAGAGGGGGAAAAAGCACATATTGAGATCCATAGGTGACCTGGCCCATCTGCCAGTAGCTATTAGAAGAAAAGTATGCTTATTTTTCTTGGCCAAGTATCTGCTGGTCAGACTAGCAAGCTTCGTCAAAACTTGGAACAGACTCTCTGGAGGCTTCGAGAATGGCTACCTGCCAAGTGAATGAGGCAGCATGGAAATCCTTTTCTTCAGCAGGAACACTGAAAACGACGAGAGTGACAAAAAGGATGAGGCTTGGGTCTCCTCACCCCACCCTGGATGTGGAGAGCCCTGCCAGTGAGAGTCTGCAAAGCATTGCTGGAAACCTAGAGATCCTGAGCCTGGGGACCAGCGCTCCCAGGAGAAAGAGGGTTGGGATGGGAGGCGCACAATGCTAATGATGATGAAGCTAATAAAACAGTGGCAGTTGTCTCTCGAGTGCAAGCCAAGTCTGCATACCCTGTGGTACCTGGGGCATCTCTGCCAAGCGAAGGTAATTACTTCCATTTTATGCCAGCAGAAATGGAAGCGCTGGGATGCTAAGAAATGCTTCCAAGATCATCCCCACCCCAGAGAGCCAGGACTCGAACCCTGGTGTGCCCAACTTCACACAAATGGCATCCATCGGCAGGCCCCTCTCCATGTGCGGATGGCCTGACTCCAGAGGAAAACAATCCAAGTGAAGTATAAATAAGAAAGGAGCCATTAGCTGTGGAGGCCACTTGAGGTGATTGTCAAGTGTCTGGGCTGATTAGCTGTGAACTTGAAGGAAGACAAGTGTGCTTTTATGCCACGGATCTGCCCTGGGCCTGCTTGGGCCTGTTTCCACCCTCTGAATGAGGAAGCTGTGCTTCGCAGGAGCCAGGAAGAATGAGAAGAGGCCACGAGGGGCTGAGTGAAGGGCTCAGGAGAAGTACACAGTATTGTTGGAGACAAAAGTGGATGCCAGGCTGGGAGAGGGCCTCATGCAGGCATGACTGCGCAAGAGGGAAGGAACTAATCCTTCCTAGGGCACACAGTAAGGCTGCTCTACTGGACAGCCTTGACCATGCTGCACAAACGTGGGTCCAGGTCAGCGATGGAGTACACGAATAACATGCTTAAAGCCTTTGGTTCTATCCCAAACACCAAACACACAAGGCACATGCACAGGGGGCCATGCATAGGCACATACACAGAGGGATAAACATACATAGGGACACACACAAGGATACACACAGGGACGGACGCAGAGACCCACACAGGAACACACACAGGGACACACACAGAGGGAAACACACAGGCACCCGCACAGGGATATACACACAGGGACACATACACATGTATATAAACACACACAGAGATACACATACTGGGATATACACACATAGGGACACATATACAGGGATACATACACACACAGAGATACACACAGGGACACACAGAGATACACACACACAGGGATTCACACACAGACACACAGAGAGATGTATACATACACAAGAGATCCACAGGGACACACACACAAATGGACACATGCACACACACATATTTATCTAGGCAGGACAATGACAAAGACAGGGAGGTCAACTGTGTTAGACAGGATGTCTGAATCCCATTCTCGAGGACTTAGGAAGAAGGAAGCACCTACTCCTGATGAGCCTAGGAGCCCAAACTCAACCAGGCTATTACAGTCCTCCATCCCCTGCTGACTCAACATCTACCTAAGAGGGTTTCTGAGTGGATTCTTATTACTCCACTTAACCCTATAGTTAAGTGATAGGGTGGGGTGAGAGCAGGGAAAAAAAAACAGCAAAGACTGATTCATGTTCACATCAATGTCCATGAGATCCTCCACACAGACTGGCTGGTGGCTGGAAGGGAGAGAGGAGCAGAGCAAACGATCTCGGGCCTGGCTGGCTACATCACTAAGCAGCTTGCTCACATCTGGATGGGGCTCTAGCCTAGGACCTTGACAAGACCCGTTTGCTAAAGAGCGCCACTATCAGGGGTGGTTCTGTGGGTTGTGTGGCATGCCAGGTATCTTTATCAGAAACCAAACATCCGGAGAAATCACAATGAGGATCTCAAGATGAAACGCAGGTTTGAAAGGGGAAATACCAATTGCTGTGGGTCCTCCGTGTATGACACCGATGTTGGCTTCCTGAACGCTAGCATCTGTACTTGTCTGCTGGAGCCTGGCACAACATCTGAACTCCCGGCAGATATAAGCACGTGATGACTGCTGGGGGCAGGGGTGGGATGCAGCAGGCCCTGCTCCTCTGTTGCATATAGGCACAGCTGCAGGGGGAATATTTCTGCCATTGTTTAATTTGACTGGGTTCTGCCAACTCACCCTGCTGCATTGGATAAGTGGTTTCTCCGATCTCTTCTTAGTGTCTTATCACAGGTGAGCAGATGGTGCTCATCTCCAGGAAGAGTTTATACAACACCAGTAGAGGAACTGAGAGTCACTCTCTCCTCTAGATTGAGAGGCTGAGCCCCTGTGTGGGTAGGCACTTGGGCTACCCCTCACTGATACATGCCACTGTCCCATTGTTCTTCCACCCCAAGAAGGTGGATGAGCACTTTGATTCCACAAAGGTTCCACCTGGGCTCCATTTTGCCAAGGCTTCGCAGACCGCTGACCAGCCAGCCAGTTCACTGCCTGGAAAACTCTCGTTTCTAATCAAAGCAGATGTTAAAGCTGGAAGGGCTGCCTGTACTTTACCCAGACAGACGCTGTGACACCAGCTGAGACCCAATCTGGAGAGAGCCTCATTGTTAGATATTGTCCTTAAAAGTGAGATCAGTCAACCATCCATTCCCTGGGTGGTCCCAGAATGGCAAGAATCTTGTTTCTCAGTAGCACCAGCAAATACGGTATTGCCTTGGGAGAGCTGCCCTTGGCCTCAGAGTGCAAAGGCCATCAAGAAACAATATGCAAGGAAAAGCCACCTTTCTCTTGTATCTGCAGCTGCCACGGCAATTCTCCACGCTCTCACCCACACTCTACTTTTGCTCAAGAACAATCCACAGCTCTCTACAGCCTACAGAAAGAACTGGCGAGCTGTTCTGAGGCCTGGAGCTCATCCTGTTTCATAAGGGACATTTTATTGAAGCTCAGCCACACCTATCCATTTCTTCCATTATTTACAGCTCCTGCTGGGCTACTAGGGAAGAACTGAGTAACTGCCATCAAGACTGGTTGGCTGTAAAAGTCTGTATGACTGGCTATTATGACCTAGGGCTGTGTGCATGCTCTCTTTGTTTTGTGTAAGTGTGTGTGTGTGGGGGGGGAGCATAGGACAACCTTGTATGTCATTCTTCAGGCCCCATTCACCTTTTTGAGATAGGGTCTTTTCCTGGCTCAGAGCTCACCAAATAGGCTAAGAGGGAGGCCAGGAAGTCCTGGGATCTTCCTGTTTCCTCATCACAAATACTGGGATATAAGAGTATGCTACCATAGCCCTTAAAGAAAACAAAAACAAACAAACAAAAAAACCCTTGGGTTCTGGGGTTCAAACTCAGGTCCTCATGCTTAACCTACTGACCGAGCCAATCTCCCCAGCTGCTGGTTCTTACAGAAGAGGATGGTGTGTGTAGTCACTTTTCCCTTGCTGTGTTAAACACCATGACCAAGGCAACTTCTCGAGGACTTTATCTGGGGTTCTGGTTCCAGAGAGGAGAATAGCTCATCATGGCAGCATGGGGGTGACAGTCATGGCAGCAGAAAGAGGAAGTTAAAAGCTTACGTCTTTCTCATTTTTATTTATTTTTATGGATATGGGTATCTTGCTTGCATGTTTGTCTGGGCATCACATGCATGCTTGGTGCCCACAGAGGCTCTGGATCCCCTGGGACTAGAGTTACATATAGTTGTGAACACCATGTGGGTTCAGGGCATCACAACTAAGACCTCTGAAGAAGCACCAGGGCTCTTCACTGCTGAGCCCAACTGGGACTCTGAAGCCTGTGGGGATCTGGAACATTATAGATGAAAATTCATTTGTTCCCAGAGAGTCCTCTGGTAAAAGAAGGCTTCTGGAATCGAATACCAGCTTCCAGTGATAAAACCGAGTCCCAGAGACTGTAAAAATCTGGAAAGAAAGTTTTGAGCTGTAAGGAAGGACAGGTCTGGGTCTGGGGACATCCTGAATTATCAGGAAAGATCCTAATTCCCATCCCAGGTATCTTCACAAGATACGAACAGGAGCCAGACACAGAGAGGATGAGGGAGCCTGCAAAGATGGCAGCTAAGGCAACATATGCAGCTTGAGCCCAGGGAAGCCTGAAGCCCCCAGGAACTGCAGAGGCAAGATTCCTCCCTTAGCCTTCCGAGGGAACAAGGTTCTGCTCCCCTTCTGCCTTCAGACTCTGGCCTCCTAAGATTTAGCCCTTATAGTTCCAAGTCCCCAAGTCTGTGGCAGTTTGTTATAGCAGCCCCGGGAGACCATGTGCAACACCTGGGTGCCAGGTATGGACAGATGGACCCTGGGATGGGGCAGAGCCTGGGAGGAGACACAGATGATAACAAAGAAAAATATTTAATTACAGTCAGCACAGAGCTTGAACAGAGATGGGTGGGCTGGAGGGAGCAGAGGGTCTCCAGAGGAGAAGAGAGGACATCAGACATGTTGGCATTCAGCTGCGAGTTCCAGGGACCAAAATGGGCAGTGGTGCTAAGTCTGAACCCCTAGCCTCTGCATCCTTGTCCTCCCCATTGGCAGAAGAACCCAAAGTACAAAAGCAGTCACTACTGCCCAGGGCCCACAGGACAACTACAGGGTGCAGGTGGCTGGCATTAATCCCCACCTACAGAGCAAAGGATTGGGCCCATGAAGTGGCCCTTCCACCATGAACCTGAGATCTCACCTCCAAGTCTATGCTTGTGCTGGGCTGAAGGACAGTCCTTGCCACCTCTGTCACTCTTGAAAGTCCCCCAGCTGTGGTCAGATGCCCAACCAATAAAACCCACTCCCTTAGTGGGGGACCCTGAACCCAACTCTTATAATCTACAGCTGTATCCATTAGGAGTCTCCCAGTTCGCCCACAATGGCCTCTTCCCCTCTCTCTGGTGCCTGCATATATCCACTTTCAATTGTGGGTATGGCTAGTGATGTTATGATGTTATAGTGATTGCTATGTTGTTGTTACTGCCTGCCTTTGGCATGCCCCGACATGTGTGCTATGACCCAGTAGACACTTGACACACAAGATCCCACTTATTACCACAGCAGCCTTGGAGCTACATTTTGCGTCTACATTTTATAAGCAAAACTGGAGGCCCTGCCCAAGGCCTGGGGTGCTGATCCAAGTCCAAAGCCTTCTCTGGCACCTTGTCTACAGTGTTCTTGTCTTATTTCTGCTAATAACCCTCAACATCCAACTTTTATGCACCATTTATGGTTTTGCTCCGGACTTTTATACAGTTCGTGGCCTGGTTCTCTCCTGATGAGGTATCTCTTTTCAACTTGCTTGGAATCAAGATGGGGTCAGGGGATGGCTCGCTGATGTAAGAGGGCAGAGATCTGGCACACCCACCCTGTGAAGTTGCTTCTGAGTCCACTGACGTCAAACCATCTCAGAGATGTCAGAGAGGGGCTGGGGAAGTGGCTCATGAGGTGAGGCACCTGCTGGGTAACCATGAGGATCTGAGTTCTACCCACAGAGCCAGGGTCAAAAGCAGGGTACACTGGGCCACATCTGCAACATCAGCACTGTGTTGGGGGAGGGGGACGCAAGAGGACCCTGGAGACTTTCTAGCTATTCTTGCCTAATTGGAGAGGCCTGGGTTCAGTGAGAGACTCTCTGGCAGTGACAGAGGAAGACACCCAAGGTCACCTTCTTTCTACTTCTAGCCATGTGGATATGAACCGGCACACGCATGAACACATACACAGACATACATACACACCACTCAAACATGTAGGCATCTTATACAATGAGCTTGCTCCACACAAGACACCAGGTCACCTACAAGGCAGAACACTGGTGGCAGGTGTCCCCTGTACCCCCAGATATGCTATCACAGGAACTTTTGCCCCTCTACATCTTCAAAACACAACCCACCACCCCCATGACTGCAGGGGCTCTGGGAAAGCCCTTCTGTACTGAATGACTTCTCTACATAAGCTCCCTCAGATGGGTCGGGTAAGGTTGGTTAACACACTGCCTCATCCTTCTGCCAACCACTCCTCCCTCCCCCCCCAGAACCCAGCAGGGGGATTTATTAGTCGAAGGGAGCTACACAATCTCTTTGTCACAATCACAGCCTTGTCCAGAAACAATGTTGCCTTTCAAATTGTTTTCCGCCTTGAACGGTGGATTTACAAAGCCAACTGGTGGTTGGGAACAGAAACTGAGTGCAAAGACTAGCAGCCTTGTTCTACCAGGGGCTGGTTTAGTGTTATCCTGATAAGATAATCGCAGATAAAAGCCCCCCTGGAGGTGGGTGTTCCCTATCCGCCTCTAAGTCTGTGTTTACATAGGCAAAGGCTGAAATTTGGGGGCAGCTTTTTCAGATGAAAGGGAGGAAAAGAGTGGGCATTTTCTGGGTCTTCTCTCCAAAAGGAAGTTGGATATAATTGTAGGATGTTGGGTTTGTCTATAAACAGTTCAGAAGGGAGCTGATCTGGCAATTTCCAAAATGGTGACTTAAATCCCTGATTGTGCTTTTTTTGTGGCGAAGCTGGTTGCCCCTGGTAGCTGGGTGTTCACACTGCATGCTGAGTTCATCACAGGGGCTCCCATTTGGTGTGTGCTGACAAATCTTGAGAATAAAAAGTGGCAAGACATGGCTTAGCTGAGCAGCGGCTGGCACTGTGTGATGACCACATGGGATCTACGGGACCTATACTGTACGGCACTACAGAATTCCCTCTGTTTTTATATGTTTATATGAAATGCTCTCTCCAAGGAGGAAGAGGACAATGAACACAAATCTGATTTTAATGAAGAGACAACAGAATATACTCTACCTGGTGACATGCGCCTGCAATGTGAACACGGAAGGTGGAAGCAGAGGGTCATAAGTTTGAGGATACATAACCTGAGATACCCCAAAGCCAACAAACCCAACAGAAGTAAAAGGCATTGGTCTGGAACTGCCTTCTTCACCTGTCTCACTTGTGCCCTGTACTCTCTTGGCCTTGGGTAGGACAGATGTCCTCATGGTGGCAGAGCTGACAGAGTGTGGAGAGTCAGGTGGGGACTTTCTCGGAGGAGGAGGAGGTGCCCAGGAGGGTGTGAGTTCTCTGGAGAGGACTGAGATCACTCGGGACTCTGCTGGTGGTTTTGGGGGAGGACCTGCCTTAGACTAGGCTGGATTTACCCAGTCGGCCACTTCCTGGAGTTCTGGGGGCAAGCAGGAAATGGGGAACAGGACACATGACCTACTGCAGAGCTCAGGTCTCAGAGGATCGCTTTTACATTTCATCTTAGAGGCAGAGTTTGGAGATCTCTGGGAGAACTGGCCTCCGCTAGCAGTTCTCATCCAGATGTCTGGCACAGCTGGGGCATTACCCACAATGCCTTCCAGGAGGCTAAAGATCTGGAATTCCTCTTAAAGAGAAGGAGCCCAGTGGTGGCACTGTGGAGAGACAGAAGGGATGGATTTGAGGGGCTCAAGAGAGGCGTGGCGCTAAGTAGGAAGCCCCGGGCCAGATGGGGCTCTTCAGGAGGACACTGAATGACACAGCTTAAAGAACACATCAGTTTCCATCCATCTTATGCTCCCGTACAAACCCACAGTGTACACACCCCTGTTCTAACTCGGTTCTAGTATGTTCTATGGAGTTCTGTGGTGGAAACCA
The DNA here is from genome assembly GCF_000317375.1 of Microtus ochrogaster. Lineage (NCBI taxonomy): Eukaryota > Metazoa > Chordata > Mammalia > Rodentia > Cricetidae > Microtus > Microtus ochrogaster. Next base: position 76,233,202 of record NC_022014.1, read on the forward strand.
ACTGTTTTTTGTTTTGTTTGTTTTCCCCCCTTTTATATAGTTCTTGGTACATAGTAGGCCTTCAAAACTTCTAGCCCATGGTGTAGACAGGGGCTGAGGATGTTGTTGAGTGTGCTACACCACACACGGAGGCGTCCTCCAAGACAGATTATTCATCCCAAAGATGAGCGCTCTGCGATGGAGCCGGTCCTACAATGTGGATGTAGTAGGATAGGGGCTGTTGGGGAGCACAGTTCTCAGAGTATGACTGCCATTGTCATTGTCATACATAGTCAGAACAGATGTGACAGCCCACAGAAGACCCTTCATAAGGTTGGGCCTGCGGCATTCTGTCACAGAAAGAAGGGGCGGGAGGCTCATCGACCCTCACTTGAGATTCAGCTACTTCCCTTCACGCCTCCCTCCACGCTGAACATAGAACACTAACAGAAGGGAGGAGCACCATCCATCCAGCTTTGAGGAGCTTGTCATCCACGTTGGGGTGAGACTTTCTAGCAATGCAACTGTTTTAGGGGGTCACCCACATTCTCGTAAGTAGGTCCAATAGACTCCCTGGGTCCCCAAGATGAACCTGTGTGGAAATGTGCCTTTGCTCCGCTGGTGGGGTGAGTAGACATTCATTCACATCTCCCTGGAACCCCCTCTTTTCCAAGGAAGGCAAAGAATGCATTCTACTTCTCCCTGTGGGCTTAGGGACCGGGGATGAGCAAAGAAGACTTAAGAACCACTGAATCCAGACAGCAGAGCGGAGGAGCTGTGGATGGATCTGACTTAAGTGATTTTTCTTCCTCCCACTGGGATTCCCTTAATAGGCTTTTCCTGAAATACCAGGTGCTTTCCATCAAGAACAGTTCCCTTCCAAACCATAAGGGAGGGAAGAGACCCCCCACATGGGCCTGCTGCTCCTACTGAGAACCTGTGTCAAAAGGGACAGGAGGCAGCATGAATGCCATGTGCCCAAGTGAAATCCCTCAAGACTCAAGTTCTGACCTGAAGAAAGCCTGGTGGCCAAGAGGTATTACAATGCTGATGGCCTTTTATTTACAGCAGCCCTGGGGAGGGCGAGTTGGGGAGGCCACGACAGCAAAAGCAGAAAGCAAGCAAAGGCACACATCTGAATGTTGCCCTTCCTGTGGCGGGGAGGCAACCACAGGGGGATGGTGTTCTCCAGATTCCAAGCCTATCACCCAGGCTTGTGTCTGTGTCTTGACAGAAGGTTCACGAGACATAAAGTCTCCCTAGTGTGTGTGTGTGTGTGTGTGTGTGTGTGTGTGTGTGTGTGTAGACCAGAGGTTAATCGTTAATCTCTGGTATTTTACTTCAGGAAGTCTTCAACGTTGTGTTTTGAAACATCTCACAATTACCTGGAATGTGCCAGTTCCGCTGGACTGACTGGCTAGTGACCCCCAGGGTCTGCCTGTCCCCACCTCTCCATCTCCAGGGTTTGATGTGGGAGTGATTTCTTATTAATAAAGAAACTGCCTAGGCCCATTTCATAGGCCAACCCTTAGGTAGGTGGAGAAAACAGAACAGGATGCTGGGAGAAAGAAGTTGAGTCAGAGAGTCGCCATGATTGTCCCACTCCAGACAGATGCAGGTTAAGATCTTTCCTGGTAAGCCAGCTC
>NC_022014.1:76237566-76244267 GCF_000317375.1 Microtus ochrogaster
AAGCCAGCTCGTGGGCTACAAAGATTAATAGAAATGGGTTAGATTAATATGTAAGAGCTAGCTAATAAGAGGCTGGAACTAATGGGGCCAGGCAGTGTTTAAAAGAATACAGTTTCCGTGTAATTATTTCGGGTATAAAGCTAGCCGTGCAAGCGGCCAGGTGCTGGGGACGCAGCCCCGCCGCTCCTTAATTCAACAAGGGTTACAATAGGATGAGACTATATGAGTCCTAGGGGATGGAACTCTGGTCCTCTTGCTTGCATGACCAATACTTCCAGAACCTTCTTCTCAGCCATTGCCCCCAATTTTCCTGATGAGCTTAGGTGACTCTTTTAAGACTGAAGTTCAGAGAGATTCAGTTCACAAAACCTTTGCAGAAAGCTAATACATGCCTTTCCTAACTAAGTTCAACCCAGGGTTTCAGAGACTCATTAGCTGCAGGAGAGGCTTGGGTGGCCTCCTCCTTGCTGTATCTTTACAAGAGTCCTGGAAATTCGTTGCTCTCTTCACCAATCAGCAAACAGAAGAACTTGCGTTGTGGCCTCATAACATAACCAAATATTATTTGGCAGGTACAGTACCTCACATTCTGGATAGATTAACTCACTAATTCATATGGTTTCCATAAACACAGTTGCCATGCTCTGAAAGACATCCCAGAGATCTCCAGGAGCCTGTTCATAACCACACAGCTGCCCACAGCAGGGCCTGGACTCTAACCCTCATTATCACTTCTGTACATCCTTTCTGCCCAAACGGAAACCACAGGCTCCGCCCTAAGGGTCTCTTCTCTTGCCTTAGGGTCCTAGCAGGTGCCTGCAGGGAGCCTCCTCCATGAGACTCAGCTGGGTCCCCCGCTAAGCTCCAGGCTGCAGAACAGCCTGCCCTGGAGCGTAAAGCCATTCCTCCTCTGCTCACAGTGAACCACGCTGGTTTACTTGGACGCCACGGGGGCTATAGAAAGAGGATGGCCTGTTTTTGTTAGGCATGAACCAGGAAGGACACAGGGTTGGAGCTGTTTCTGAGAAGTCATCGTTCCAGAACACAGAACCTGGGGAAAATCCTACACTGAAGAAAGCAGAACTGAGAGAGAAAAACAAGCAGATGTCTAAGGATATAATCTAAGCCTCTGGACCAAACTGTGCCTGAAGCCAGAATCCTTAGATTCCTTTTCTCTGTGAATCAGCAAACTCTTGGTTTTTTGTTTGTTTGCTTTCATTTTTTTTTTTTTAGCTTAGGAGATACGGAGCTATACCTCCACGTCCTGTAAACAGTTTAAGATAAGTGATGAATATAAATATACTTGCAAATAAGTAGAAGCGAGAAACTTGTTCAAAGACTTGAGAAAGGATGCTAGGCTTCTGGAAACAGGTAGAGAAAACCAGAGCTCAAAGTCCTGGTATGTGCAGGGACACCATATATCAGATTATAAACAGGAGATCACACACACACACACACACACACACACACACACACACACACACACACACACACACACACCACGGAAGCCAGAGGAAGATGCTGGGTGTCCCGTTTGTCATCCTCTATCATGGTCTCTCACTAAACCCTGAGCTGAACCTAGAAGCCAGCAGATCTCATCCTGTCTCTACTTCCCATGGCACTGAAGTTAACAGACCATGCATGGTTGAGCTAGGCTTTTTAGGTGGGTGCTGCATCTGAACTCAGGTCCTCACAGTTGCGCAGCAGGTACACCTTTCCCACTGAGCCATCTCTCTAGCCAAGGATCCTGCAGAATTCACTGAATAGCATCACCTACCTGCAGATACACTGTACCTCTGACCAAGCTTCCTATTTGCAAATAAGGGTGACAGACTAGTTAGACAAGGAGAGAGGGGTCAATTCATCTTCTCTACTGGAAGGTTTTGACATACAAAAGCTGGTGGCCTAACCGACAGCCTGACTCAGTAGCAGACACCGAGCTGTATACAGTTCCCGCGTGCATACAGTCCAGCAACTATCATCTTGGATCAGTTGCTGATTCCCTCCAAACAGAGAGGAAGGGCTTAGACGGCACAGTGGTTAAGAGCTCATCCTGTTCTTGCAGAGGATCCGAGTTCTCTTCCCAGAATCCACACCACAGGGCTCACACTGTTTATAACCTCAGTCCCGAGGTAGAGAAACAACACTTCCAGCATCTGAAAGCTCCTGCAGTCATATGCACATACCCTTCCCTATGCACATACACAGAGTTTAAAAAAGGAGAGAAAGGATGGAGTGAGTGTCCCCTCTTCCTCTGCAGAGTTTCCCTTGATTTCCAGCCTCCAGGAAGCCTTGAATAAGTTTCTGATCCCACAGACACATGGATACCAGGCCTCTGGCAGCCCCGAAGTGTAAGGGACCAACTGGTCAGGAGGAGCCTCAGGTGTGTGTGTGAGCTGCCGTGGCTGGCCAGGAGCTGAACCCAGACGCCAGGGGACCCAGCTTGTGTTTGCATTCCTTCTGATTGAATTACTCAGGCCTCATTAGATCAGTTTCCTGAGACAATCACTTCGGGATGCATTAAAAAACCTGAGTCCCTGCGGTTAGTCTGGCTGGTTTCTATTTGAGAAGATGGAGAGTTCACTTGTCTAGGGCAAAGAGGAATAGACTGTGCAGAATTGGCAGTGCCCCCGGTCTTCTACCATCTCGATGCCTTTATTCTCTCCAGAATGGAGACTCCCCATGGAAATGCCTCTGATCCCTTCACGAGATCCCAGGGAGGCACAGGACAAGCCATGTTAAATAGTCAGTGCTCTTAATAGCTCCTTGATTCTCAGAGAACACTCTGGCAGAGGGGGTGGGAAATGCCTTGCCAGCTTAAAGGGTAGTGGTAAAACAAACACACGCTGAACCTGTTGGTAAACAAACCCCAAGAAGACAAGGGAGCTTGGCTTGTCCCCTCTTGCCTGTCAGACAGAATTTAATACTCTCCCGTTTCTGGTTTTCTTCCCTCGTGACCCAAGTTGTAGCTTGCTTAATTTCTGTTTACAGTGTGGGCCTCAGAGGGAAGGCGGGAAAGAGAGAGCTGGCCTTAACAGAGGAGGGATTTGCCTCGCCAGGACAGCACCTTAGACTACCGTGGTTTGTGATTCCATGTCCTTCATAGCTGTCCAAGGAGCCCAGAACTCAGCTCAGCCAAGTTTTAAATTAAAATCACCAGGGGATGGGGATGTAGCTCAGTTGGGAGAGTGCTCGCCTACCACCCAGGAAGCCCTGGGTTCAATCTTTAACCACATAGAAATCAGGTGTGGTGTTGTATGCCTCTGATCCCAATGGGAACAGGGGGATTGGAAGTCCATAACTCTTCTCCATATACAACATGGGCTACATGAGACCCTGTTTCAAAAACCAAAACAACAACAACAAAAACCCCAAATAACAAACTAAAAACAGGGGTGATGAGATGCCTCAGTGAATAAAGGTGCTTGCCGCCAAGACTGACCTGAGTTCAAACACCAGAACCCACATAGTGGAAGAAGAGAACCAACACCCTCAAGTTGTTCTTTGACCTTCATCCACACTCTGTAGCGTGTGTGCAGGCACGCACGCACACACACACACACACACACACACACACTAAAAGGTTGTAATAAAAGTTTAGAATGGCTGTAAGCTAGGACCTAGACATCAGCATTGAAAAAAATGTTATGTATATGCCTGTTTTGCTTGTATATCTGCATACACATGCCTGGCTATCTGTGCACCATGTGTATGCAAAGTGCCCACAGAAGCCAGAAGAGGGGGTCAAATTCCTCAGAACCGGAGTTACAGAGGGTTGTGAGCCACCAAGTAGGTGCTGGGAATCAAGCCCAGCTCCTCAGGAAGAGAAACCAGTGCTCTTAACTACTGAGCCATCTCTCCAGCCCTGGCCTCAGCATCTGAAAGCTCCCCAGCTGACTGCATTGTGCAGCTGAGAGTTAGAACCCATGCTCTGCCCAATACGGTAGCCATGGGTGGCTGGTGAACATTGGACATCTGCAAATCCAAACTGAGATGCGGCGTAAACAGGAGTCGGGCTCCTGGGACTATGACAAAGAGAATGTGAGCCTTGTTATGAACAAGGTTGTCATGTGGATCTCAACTGGAACAATGCGGATCTGTCCTGAGAGAGGCTGGCACACATGTATGGGCAGGGATATGTGGGTGGGGCCGCAGTGTGGGTAAGAAGTGGAAAGAATCACTGAAGGGAGAGAAAGACTGACAAAAAAAAGAGAGAAAAGAAAGCACCAGAGTCTTCAAGCCATCATCGTTTCCTAAGGAGAACAAAGCCCCAATCATCCCCTTGACACACCCACACCCACACCCACAGGGACACACATGCTTGCTCTGTTACGGGGCCCTGAAGTCATTCTTGGTCTTCTCTCCACCAAACGGCCGGGGAGGCAAAGTCCACGGCATGGAGTAACTGGTGCCAAGCAAAACGCGAAGCTCAGCCATGAAGCCTCGTTCTGTCTAGTCTTCCCCAAATGTGGCAAAAAAAAAAAAAAAAAACAACTATCCTCTAACTACAAACAGCTGGAAAATGTAAGACTGCCACACAGAGAGACCAGCTAGCAGAATCCAGACAGACAGACAACCAAGCATAATCCCTGCAGAAACAGTGACCACACAGAGCCTTCTCCTTTCACAGGGCCGCGGCCTGCCGTCTGAGCCCACTGTCTGAGGACTGTCTGCATGGGACCTGCCTGCCCTCTGAACCTTGGCTGCTCTCTGCTCCTCAGCTGAACGGTCTCCGCAGGACTCGTGGGTGATGGCTCATTGTAGCTTTCAACTTGACTGGGCTATGGAGTGCTTAGGGATGGTCAAGTATTCTAGATGTTGCTGCAACGGTGTTTTTAGAAGTGATGAAAATTATATTATTTTTGCTTTGCTTTGTATCTTAGAGCAGGGTCTCACTCATGGCTTTGAACCGGCTAGTTAAGGGTGACCCTGAGCTTCTGACTCTCCTGCTCCACCTCAGAGCATTGGGATTACACGAGTGTGTCACCACCACCACACCTGGTTTATGCAGTGCTGGGGATTGAACTCGGGGCTTTCTGCATGCTAAGTAATCAGGTTAGCAACTGAGCTACACCCCCAGTCTCATGGCAAACACTGTAATTGGTAACATAGAGCAGATTGCCTATCCTGATCTGGGTGGACCTTATCTCAATAATCAAAAGATTGACTAGAACAAAAAAGACATGGCCCCAAAGTAAAAAAGGGTTCCTCCAGTGAACTCCCTGTGGGTTGGAACCTTAATTCCAACCTTCAATTCTCTCCGGTTGAGTTCCCTATCCAAAATGTGAATCTGGACTTCCTGATCTCTGTACTCATGAGAGCCAGTCCCTTCTGCTCTTTTCACACCATACACACATCCCATTGGTTGTGTCCATACCATACACACATCCCATTGGTTGTGTCCATACCATACACATCCCATTGGTTGTGTCCATACCATACACACATCCCATTGGTTCCTTCTGATCTGTTCATACCATACACACATCCTATTGGTTGTGCTTCGCTAGCGGACCCCAACTGACAGATCATCATCATGCCATCCTTCAAGTCTTGTTTGTACCCTATCAGATGACCCAGTATCAGGCATGGTCTCTGACTCCTTGGAAATGAAGGCTGGAGCAATGACAGTTTCATTCCCTTTGATTGGGCACAAGGTAGATCCTGGAATAATGGGAAACACACCGTGGAAGTATGAGTGAAGGGGGCCTGGTCCAAAGAAGCAGAGGATGGGAAGAACGGAGTGACCTGGTTGTCTTGTCTTCTATACTCTGCCTCTTCCCACAGGCCATCTGGGTATTGGCTCTTAGGTTCGAATGACCCAGGGTTGGAGTTAGACTTCATTTCTTGAAAAATCATGGCAAAAGATCTGCTTTGGACTGAATCTCTTGCCTCCCCTGCATCCTGTTCACCTCCTATGGATTCTCCGGCTTTTTCTTAGTTTCTGTTACCCCAGGCTCTGTTTTCTAGAGCTCAACTGCTCTGCTTAGCCTTGTAAAATTCATCTGCCTCACTAGGAAATTACTGCTCTCTTGTTTGATGGGGGTCCCAACAGACATCTGCTCCAGGTAATAGGATCCTTCCTTTTTAATCCCCAAGTTCCAAGAGTTTTAGTTTTAATTATAATTTTGATCATTTTTGGTCCTGTTCCAATTAGCCTAGCCGCTCCTTTGGGAAGAGTGTCCAGCCTGCCAACCACTACCGACAACCATACCCAATCAAAATGCAGAGTTGAGAAGCTCATTCCCAGCGGACACATTAACAACAGGATCCCTGCACCCATGACTGAGGGATCACGGTGGGAGAAGGGGCAGAAAGACTTCAAGAGGCAGAGGACTGGGGAGTTTGCTGTGAGATTGTGTCTCCCGGAAGCGTCAGGAACTAAATTCATGAAGTCTCACCGACATGACTACCCAAATGTGAGCTGAACAAGGGCCACATGAAGAGGCAAGCTAATGTGGTCCAGGGAAAGCCCACAAAGGCCTCAACCCTGCACAAACAACTCCAGGCAACTGAGGAATGCTGAGAATGGGAGAAACGGTCTGCCCCAGGGAAGAGCTCACCGATTGGCTATCCAACCCCAAATGGTCAGTATGGAATACAAACACTTATCTATCTATCTATCTATCTATCTATCTATCTATCTATCTATCTATCTATCTATCTATCTATCTATCTATCTATCCATCCATCCATCCATC
>NC_022014.1:76244367-76265058 GCF_000317375.1 Microtus ochrogaster
ACCCACCCATCCATCCATCTATCTATCTATCTCTGTGGGAAAAGGAGAGAAAGAGAGAGTTAGGTTCCGAGGATTTTCATCATATGTATTTTTATTTCTGTTGTCATTCTCTGAACACATATTTGAGTTGACCTGCTCACTACAGGCCATGCTGGACAATGCCAGCTCTTCACTCAAAGGTACACAGATGTTATTCTCCCCAGCTCCTGGAGGCTAAAGGCCAAAACAAGATCAGAAGCCAGAGCTGGGCATGTAGCTTGTTTAGTGTCTGTGAGGCCTGGGTTCTGATCTCCACCCAGCAATGCCTAAACAAATGTGATCTCTGGGATAGAGAGGCAAGCCAATCAGAAGTTCAAGACACGCTATGCAGTAAGTTCGACGCCAGCCTGGACTACATGAATCCTTACCTCGAGAAGGAAAGTATATGTGTTTTAAAGTTCCTACTGAGTTCAGTCAACCAGATTTTTCACAGAAGGTAACCAACAGGCATCATGGGAAGGCCACCTGCAGACAGTCTTGGCTCCTGCCCTTGTCATGGCTCCCACGGCAACACTGTGAGCTTTGAGTGCTGCCCCCAATTGTTCTCGCAGCTCTACTAGGTAAGGAGAGGAACTTTCCAGAGTCCTTAGAGGTGACCCTCACCACTACACTTCCTTGTTTCTCCCTCTGCACAGTACAAGATCAAGGGATTCGATTCTGTATGCTTTACTAAACCACAGAGAGAAAAGCAGACATGGAACATTTGAGGTGAAAGCTAATCCCACGGGTCACATTGAGACCCAGTCTGCAGCAGGAAGGGGTAGGTAGGCCAGGTGTGCCCTGCCGGTGAAATGACAGGTGACAGACGCTGCAACAAACAACATGAAGGGAGGGGGCAGTCCATGTCGAGAAGGAAGGTAAGGAGTCCAGATGGGGAAGGGATAGACATCGGAGCTGAGCATGTGGGCCATGCCGGTCATACCAGGGTCTGGAGGTGCAGGCAGACAGGAGGAACAATGATTCATGTCTACCCTGAACTACGTGGTAAGACCTCTTCAAAATAATAAAAACAACCAACAACTAAAAATAGAGCTAGGTGCCATAGCTCCCACTGATAATTCTAGCACTCAAGAGGCTGAGGCAAGGGGAATGCATAGGTTTGAATCCAGTTTGGGATACATAGTGAGCACCAGGCTAGCCTGACAAGACACACACACACACACAAATTGAGTTTCTGGGCCAAAGGTGACAATGAAAGACAGCACCAACAAGGAAGGCAGGTGAGCAGCTCCAAATTCAAGCAGACCAGGCAGGCTTGAGCCAGGAAAAGAGACAGCAGAATGGAACAAGAAGGTTCAAGCAGGCATGTCATAGTAGTACTGGAGCCTTGAGTGACAAGCTTTCTGTCCCTGCAGCACACTGTGGGGACATCAGTGTGTATTTAGGTGTCTGTGTGTGTGTTGTGTGTGCATGCTTGAGTATGTGTGCAATGTGTGTGTATATGTGAATGTGTGTGCACTGCATGCCTGTGTGTGTGTGTATATATATGTGTGTGTGTGTTTGTGCGGGCGCGCACTGTGTACCTGTGTGCAAGTGAGTGTATACACCGTGTGTCTGTTTTTGTGTATATACATGCCTGTGAGTGTGTGTACACTGTGTACCTGTGTGTGAGCATATGTGTGCTCTGTGTGACTGAGTGTATTTGTGACTGTGTGTACTGTGTGTCTCTGTGCATTTGCAACTGAGTGTGCGTACTGTGTGTCTGTGTTAGTGTGTATATGTGTGTGTGCACACATGCTCCCACACACACTGGAGCACATTCATGCATAGTAATGTGGGTAACATGCGTGTCACAGGATGAATAAGAGGGTCAGAGGACAACCTTGGATAGCAGTCATCATCTTCTACCTCTTTGAAACAGGGTCTCTTTGTTGCTTTTCTGCTGTTTATGGGAGGCTAGCTGGCCCGTGAGCTTCCAAAAATCTTACCTTGTCTCTGCCTCCCATCTCCCTATTGGAGCACTGAGCCGCCATGTCGGACTTTATACAGGCTGTGGGGATTTAAAACCTGGTCCTTACACCCGAGAAGAAAATCCTTTTACCTACTGAGTCACCTCCCGACCACTACCCAGGGAGGCAGCTGTTACCATCCTCATCCAACTGTGCCCCAAGTCCTACTGGCTTTACTTATTGAACAACCAGAGGCAGCACTTCCCCTAATCCCATACCACTGTCATTATCTGACTTGACAGTGTGATTTCTCTCATTCTAGAACTGGTCTAGAGACCCATAGGGCACTGGCATTCTACCTCCAGCACTGTGGCCTGGGGACAGTTGGCATCAAAGTCCAATACAGAGAAGATAACTTTCCAAAATTATCCTAGTTATTAAAGAGTGGGGGTCAGGGAACTTGAAGGCAAGACCAGAGTCCACCATACCGTAAGCTGTGGCTCTCAGAATGGGGGTGCAACCACTGTCCCTCCTGAGCGTGCCAGAAGTGCCTTGGTGGGCTGGCCACCAGAGTCTTGCTTTTCTTCTCCTGACAACTCCTGTTTTATGAGGAAACTATGGCTCAGGGAGGAGGAAGGGCCAAGAATGAGCATCATTCCTGCTTTGTGTCCTGGGCACTAGACACCAGAGAGTGAGAGCCAGTTGTGGTCACAGGGTGGCTTGATGAGCTGGGCAAGAAGGGATGTAGAGTCAGTCAGCAGCTGGTGGTCGCCTGTTGCCACCATCTGGCTGCACAGTAGGGGTCATGAACATGTCACCCACCTGGTTAGGTGATCAGCTGGGGTGCAGGGATGGAATCAGAGTAGCCCCGTGATTCTCACCGCTTCTCCCACTTCCTCCCCACCCTCCCCACTACAAGGTCAGCAATGTGGATGTGTGGCCATAGCCATGTGGGATCCCACTCAGGGCTGAGCACATTCTACACGCCTGGTCTCTGGCCCTGCAAATCTGTGAGAGTCTCCTTCTTCCACCTTGTGACCCTTTGCCCAGTAGCACGGTGTGCCAGCCAAGATAACACACCCTGACTGAGTCCTCTGAAGTTACCAGTCAAATCACAATGACTCCTGAATATACACAGAGAAGAATTAAAAGCAGGGCCCCAAAGAGGTGTGTACACACCACCCCTGCAGTGTTGTTCACCGGGCTAAGGGAAGAAAGATGACGGACTGTCCACTGACAGGTGAATAGAAAACAAAATATGGTCCATTCGCGAGAGTAACTACGCTCATCCTTGAAAAGGAAGGAAATGGACACAGACTACATCACGAATGAGCCTCAGGAAGGTTATGCTAAGTGACAGGGCCAGTGGCAAAAGCACAGATACAGAAGTCTCTAGCAATCAGTTGTGGAGAGAGAGAGACAGAGAGGAAGAGAGGAAGAGAGAGCAAGCAGAAAGCTTGCATGCCAGGAAGGGGCAGGAGTTGGTATTAAATGGCTACAGGGCTGTAGCTCGGGATGAGCTAGAGAATTCTCGAAATGGATGGTGGTACAACATGGCTGTGCACCACAGAAAATGCCCATGGGAGTCCCGTCAGGCAAATCTATTTTACTAAGAAAAGTTAAAATGGCCCTGCACACATGCGCATGCACAGCATCGCGAGTTAAGGGAAACCATCACGGAGGGGACCAGAAAGTCAGGTTCTCGTCTTTGGAACAAGACCCCTGCATGTCACTCTGCACTGGATCCTGAGCTCCTGTCCTCGGGACATAAAAATCCAGCGTCTCTTTCACTGCTGTCTACCTGAGCTAACTTCACTGAGCTTTAGCCAGAGGCAACGCACTCCCATGCAAAAGTTACCTGTCTGGGAGAACATAGCCCCTACAGAGGGAGCAGAGGGCACAGGGGTGGGGGTGTCAGGAGCCTCTTGTTTCCTACTTTCCTTTTGAAAAAGCTGGTTCTCATACTGTGTGGCACACCAGGGCTCCTGGGAACTGCAGATGCTGGGGCCCAACCTTGACGTGCTCCATGACACGCCAGCGCTAGAGCCTGGGTTCTGTGCTCTTCAATGGCCCTACTGTACATTCATACTTGATCTCCATTCCTGGTTCAGGACGTTGGGCTTCGGGTCTTGAAGAAAGACAAGGCAGAGTTCCTACCCCACACACATTGTTCTGTCTTCTCTAAATATGGACATATCTTTTTTATTGATTTATTTATAGGCAAGGTCTCATGTTTATTCATTCATTCATTCATTCATTTATTTATTCATTCATTCATTCATTCATTCATTCATAGGCAGGGTCTCATGTATGTCAGGTTGGCCTCCAAATTCAACAGAGTTCAGGATGACCTTGCAGGTACCACCATGCCGGTTTATGTCATGCTAGGGATCAAACCCAAGACAGGTGCATGCTAGGTAAGGACTCTACCAACTGAGCTATACCCTGCCACATCTTTTTTTTTTTAAGATAATTCTTGCCAGTGTGATGGCACACACCGGTAATCTCAGCACTCTAAGAGCTGGAGGAAGAATATTTTCAGGTTTGGAGCCAATCTGGGCTACGCAGTGAGCTCCTATCACAAAGTAACCAAGGGTTTGAGAAGACGGTGGAGTGGCAGACTGCCCGCCTGGCACGCACTAGGCCCTGGGCTCCATCCCCAGCACCAGCAGCTAAGTCCTTCTTAGGAGTGTGTTCATTTCCGTGGCCAGGATGTGGGCCTCCCTCCCCAGAGGCCGAGGTCTTCTGGGCTTCCCACTAGGGCAGCCTCCCGCTGCTCAACCTCTACAAATGCTCAAGAAAGTCCCAGGCTCAGGGGTAAGGCCCAGGCTGGCTACTGGAACTGAGGGCTTTGTGGGAAATGTTCTGGGAAGAATTGCGGTGGCATGGTGGGGGGATAGGAGATGGGGTGGTGGAAGTATCTGCATGAGACTTCCTGGCCTGGTGGCAGTACCTGAGGGCCACGTGGGTCAAGAGGCCCTGGGTCTGGCCTGCAGATGTCAGCTGTGATGTGAAAGTAGATTTGTGAGCTGAGGTATTCATGAGTTAGTCCTGCTGATTCCTAGTGCCTGAAAACTCCACTGCGGCCCTGGCTCTCCTGAGACCCTGAGGCCTGAGGGGCTCCTGTCTCCTCACTGCAGCTCCGGTTCTCCTAGGTACCTGAGGTCTAAGGGGCCTCTGGCTCCCCACTGCAGCCCTGGCTCTCCTGAGACCCTGAGGCCTGAGGGGCTCCTGTCTCCTCACTGCAGCCCAGGTTCTCCTGGGTACCTGAGGTCTAAGGGGCCTCTGGCTCCCCACTGCAGGGTACAGGCCATGCAGAAGGTCTGGGCAAGGGTCTCCACAGGGCTCTTTGTTCTGGATGGAATTATAAGCCAGTAACCTATCTGAAGGAATTACTCAGATAAAAGGAAATTCTTCGTTTAAGAACAGGCGGGAGGCAGATGACTGAAGCTCCAAAGAACGCTGTGGTTGAACTCTCTCTCTCTCTTTTTCTGTTATTTGTTTCCTGGCACAATCTGTCTCTGTGACTGAGCTGAGGGCTGTGTCCCTGTGACAAAGGCCTCTTTCTTATGACAATTTAATAGCTCCAATACGGACGGCCCTGACTCTCACGGGCTGGGCCGGGCTCTGAGGGTTGCTGAAGGAGGTGGAACACCATTGCTTTTTTTGCAGTCAAGTGCAAATTGAACTGAGGGTGACCTGGAGCTAGAGGATTAGCCTCCCAAATTTCAAGCTCCTCCTACCAAAATTACCAAAGGTAAAGAGAACCAGATACAGGGTCACGGATGGAACATGGGTTACAATGAAACCTTGAGGCTTTATAAGGGGGGGGGGGAATGGCTTAGAAAGATATGCAGGGACCAGGCTAGGCACCCAGGGGTATCGCCAGGAGGCTCTCCTGAGTTCCTCCCCGAGTTCCTCGGAGCTGTGAGAGCAGAGATTTTTCAGGGTTCTTGAGGCCAGAAGTCTTAAGTCAAGGGATCAGCAGGGCCAGGCTCCCTTCGGCAGCTCCAGGGAGGATGGTTCCTGCCCATTCCAGCTCTGGGTGGAACCTGAAGACTTGAGTATGGTTTTTGTTTGAATCTGCATCACTCTGAACTCTGCCACCACTGTTAACCGAGTGTCTCCCCTCTGTGAATCTGTGTAACTACATATCCCCATTGTCTCCTTCCAACTTCCGTCTTCCCTGCCTTTTTCCTCCTACTTTTCTCTTCCTGCTCCATCCATATCCCCCCAGTCCATCTTATAAGTGTTCCCAGTTGTAGAGGATTTAGGACCCATCCTAATCCAGTATAAGCTGATCGGAACTAGCCAGGACCGACTGTCGCGTGAGGACCTTCCAGACGCTGGGTCTTAAGGTACCTTTCCCTCACCATCACCTCCATTCTGGGACCTTCACAGACTACTCGTGGCCCCTACTGTGTCCCTCTGTCTTCCCCAGTGACCTCGCCCATCTGTCCACCTGTCACAAGGTGACGCTAGGTAATCAGTTCATCAGGTAAGTGCCCACCTCTCCGGCGTGTTCCTTTCCTCCTCCCCTCTCCCTTCCTCCCTTCCTTCCTTCCCAACCTCTCTTCCTTACTTTCTCCCTTCCACCCGTCCTTCACTGCCCACCATGCAGGGCAGCCGTCAAGGGCGACAGTTCCCACCATAGTGCAAGCACCTGCACACACACTCAACCCTTCATCGGCATTAATGTCTGCTTCCTGTAGGACTGGCTGGACAGACTGCTTCTCCCTGGGGCAATTTTGTACATAGTGTCTCCAGGAATATCCCAGGGACAGAGAACTGGGACTTCTACAGACAACATCCAAGCTACTCACAGCATGAGCTGACATACTGCCTTGACAGGAGCTGAGCCCTGTTCACTATCACTTTGGGATGTAACCTAAGCCATTAGGTTACAAGAGATGTGTGGCTTGAGAGGCCAAGAAGGGCAGTGGTTAGAGACGAAGGCTCTGCAGTTGGGCTGTTCAGGTTCAAAACCCACTTCTGCCCTGACCCTGAGCAGTCATGTGGCCATTTCCCATCTGCAGAGTGAGGAGGACATCTTCTCCCACACAGAGGACTGGGAGGCACAGACAGCAGGCTACATCAGGACCCAAGGTCTCCGTGTAGAAAGGGCTCAGGAAATGTCAGCTTCATGGGTTCCGGAACCTGATGGACGGAAGTCAAATCCCATCACTTGCTAAAGAATAGCCAGGCCTCTGCAGCAGTCCCCATCAAGTAATCATTATAAATAAGACACATGTTCTTATTCAGTACCGCATGGGCACTAACGTCCCCAAACTACCTCTTAGCTCCCTATGCAAAATGTATGGGGATGGGCACCATCCTCCCTCCCTCCGCGGTGCTGCCCCTGCGGTCTGTCCTAGAAGACAATAGCCCCCACCCCTATCTGCAAGCTGCTGGGGGAGATGGAGAGAGAGCAGTGCAGAAGAGAGGGAACCTGTCATCCTGAGTGCCTGGGAAAGCCACATAGAAAGCATACTGGCTCCCAGAGGGCTCTGTGGGCCTGCCCCGCCCCTCGCTGCTCCAGGCTAACAGAGCACAGTGTTGTGAATCCGTGGCTCCTCCTGCCAAGACGGCCAGCCCCTGTCGCCAGGGACTTGGGTGGGGGTGGTTGAAGCAGCAGTGGAGGAGGAAGGGGTGGGCATAAAGGGCCCCTTGTGCTGCTGTTGGGAGCGGGGGGGGGGGGGGGGGGCCGAGGGGGGGAGAAGTGGCTGCAAGCCGCTTAGGGCAAACGGGGTGGGGGTGGCTCGGTGGCCTCCTTGTTTTCAGACAGTGATGTGTGCGGTGAGATCAGAGGGGCTTGGGAGTCAGTCCAGGTAATTAGGGAAGCAAAAGAAAGACTCTCTGATCAGGCACAGGGCTGTCTCTTCTAAAGTTGCTTGTGGGTTTCTGGGCAAGACATTGGTGCCCAGCACACTGCCTAGTCCTTCGCAGGGTGAAGGTTAAGGACACTGGGCAGGAATTACCAGGGCAAGGAATAAGGAACACATCAACTCTGCATCACGGCAGTACTGGGGGGTGACTGGGGAGGATGCCAAGGCCAGGAATCACTCGGATTGCCTCTTGTACCAAGAGACCTGGGCCTGAGCTCTACACACTGCAGAAACTGTCTCCACATTGATTCTCTGTGTGTGAGGCGGGGGAGGGGAGGTTCAAGGCATGGAGTACTTGCTTTGGGGCTTGGGCTGGCCAGGGATGGGGGAGAACAGGTGCCTGGCTATCTCCTACAACATATAAAGCCCTGTGGCATGCCTGTCTCAAACTGTTGTGGGTGCTTTCTACAGACAAACACGGGTAATTGCTGGGATACCCACACTGCAGTAGCTACGGATACCCACGCTTTACAGAGAAAAGCGGCCCATCACCTTAGAGAGCCAGGCTCTGAACCCACTCACGGGGTATTCTGCCGCATGTGCCTCCATACCACCCTTCAAAAGACCTGCAATAAAAGAGAGGCTGTAGGAAGCCAGGCCTGCTTCCCGCACCCAACACACTTTCTCTCAGGGCCAGAGACCTGGGCAAGGACTTGACTGGAGATGGGTATGTGGACAGGGTTCCCATTAGGGCCTCAGTTCTTCTGTGGGTCCTGTTGTCAGTCTGACACTTCAATGAGCGGAAAGGAGGACTCAGTAGTGAGCACCTGGCAGGCAGTCACCAGAGACACCAATCCTCATGGCGATCATGGTACGAAGTTTACTACCCAAGGCATCATGGGCTGTTGGGACGAGCATGCGTTTGAGAAATAGCGCTTTAAAGCGCTAATGATAAACTCTTGGTCTAATCTGCCTCCTGTTCTTTTGACCCACAGGAAGGTCTTCAAAACTCCATGGAAAGTTAAACGTAGGATGACCATGCATCCCAGCTATTCCCCTGCAGGGTGTGTGTCTAAGAGAAATGAAGATACGCATCTCTTCATAAGCCTCTGACTGGCGGATCACAGCTGTGCAGAAGCGGGGAGGGCACAGCTGTACCCTTTTCCCCGATGGAGACTGAGATGCCCTGGGTGGGGCACGGATGCTGGAGATGGCTTCCAAGTTGATGTGCACATCCCTACTCTGTTGCCAGCCCCACCCCCGACAACTTTATCTGATGGAGGAAGGTCATTGGTTGATTAATTAAAGAAGCTGCTTGACCTGATAGGTTAGAACGTAGGAGGGAGGAGCAGAATGCTGGGCGGAAGAGGAAGTGAGGTCAGAGACTCGACAGCTCTCCTCTCGGGGGTCAGACGCCTCAGAGAGAGACATGATGCTCCACTCCTGCGGGCAGAGGCGAGAGCTCTGCTCTCTGAGGCACACGCGATGAAGCTCTGACCCAGGATGGACGTAGGCTAGAATCTTCCCGGTAAGCGCACCTTGGGGTGCTACACACAGATGATTAGAAATGGGCTAGTCCAGGTGCGAGAGTTAGCCTAGAAGAGGCTAGATAGAAATGGCCAAGCAGTGATTAAATGAATACAGTGTCCATGTAATTATTTCGGGTAAAGCTAGCCTGAGGCGGCCGGGGTGCTGGGGACGCAGCCCCGCCGCTACTATTACTACATTTATCCTTTGAACGCATGTAGCACAAATGGAGCAGTTCTACAAAGATCACTCAGGCCTCACCATTTCCCTCTAGAGCTGGAAAGGATCTTCTTGAAGTTTAAGCAGAGGGAAATGCAGCCATGATGGGGAAGTGGGGGCAACCTTGAATGGCGAGCCAGGTCTGAGATATCTAGAGGTCTCTCTGTTGTCCAAGGTGGAGACAGGGGCATCTAGGGCTAGAGATGAAGGAGTCAGGTACGGGCCTCCTGTCCCCCTAGACAAGAGCTCCTCTACATGTGGTCTGCTGATGTTTTGCCCTGGCTCATCAAAGTCTTCCTTGATTAAGGCACAGAGTCAGGAGTGGATGTCTACGCTACCCAGAATCTTGCTTGAAAGTATCCATTGAAGGAAACAACCAAACTTCAAAAGCAACTTTGTCTCTGAAGATCACTTAGAGCCCATCAGCCCTTGACTCCAAGGGCATTTTTCTGCTAGAAATGGCTGGGATAGTTGCTCATATTATCGTTGTCCAGAAAGATGGGGCCTGAGGATCAAAGGGATGCCAAGCAGATGCGTGACTTTATTATCTGACATGGCCCACAAGAACCCTCCTAATGGTGGTCAAATCAGATCTGACCCACTCCTGTTACTGTCCAAGCCTGAGGAAACAGGCGCAGGGGGAGGGCTCAGCGGTTAAAAGCATTGGCTGTTCTGGTAGAGGACCTGGGTTCCATTCCTAGCCATCACGTGGTGGCTCACAACCATTCATGTCCAGTTCCAGAGGATCCAACTCCCTGCTCTGACATGTGTGGGTATGGTGTGCAAACATACATGCAGGCAAAGCACTCATACACATAAAATAAGATAATCTTATTAAAGTTACTAGAGCACTACAGGTGTCCCTACGACAAAAAGGCAAATGGAACTGACCTTTGGGGGCTCTGGGGTTGGGCTCCCCACTTTCCTTGATTACAGTAGCCTCCTGCTCTATTGGCCACTTCGCATGGTCACACAAGAGATCCATTTTAATTCTTGGAGAAGGAGTAACGATGATGAATCAGTTCTGTGATGAACTAAATGAGGTGTGAAACGCTCCGAGCCAGACAGCAGGGTTATAAAAATGCTCTTTTACAGAACATCTAGGGAGTGTTTACCAACTCCTACAAACATGGATGACAAAAAGACGATGCCGGGCGATGGCGGCGCACGCCTTTAATCCCAGCACTCGGGAGGCAGAGGCAGGCGGATCTCTGTGAGTTCGAGACCAGCCTGGTCTACAAGAGCGAGTTCCAGGACAGGCACCAAAGCTACAGAGAAACCCTGTCTCGAAAAACCAAAAAAAAAAAAAAAGACAGAGAGATAGAAGATAAAGACAGATGGAAAACTTGATAGATAATATATGCAAAGGGTGTAGTTATATGAAGAGAGTCAATATGGGTATAAGTTCTATTTGAGCCCAACACCAGATCAGAGGATCGACTCAAGTACCTTCTAAAGTCTCTTTTTCCTATCGCCTCACCTAGTGAGCTATGATGCCAGACCACCATACGGTGGCGCTGTGGGCCATTTTCAAATGCCACTGTGACAGGGAAAGGAAAACTGAAGGAAAGGGATGTGGACCACTGGAGAACTCCAGAGCCGACACTTTGATGGATTCGGGAGAAAGGCCTGCTTGCTTCGGTGAAACTGAGAACAGGATCTTCGAGTGCAGATAAAGAAGAGCAGCGGAGGGGAGTGAAGGGCTGTGAGGATGACAGGGTAAAAGGCATTACCGTGTTCAGGTCGCCTGCACACCCTCATGCCAGCTCACCTGCCACACTTCAGTCCAGAGACCACTTCCAAGGAGGCCCAAGTCAGAGGGCATGGGGAGCTTAAGATCAACAACCCAGAGGAAGAGAGGGTCACCCTGGGATGTCCCTAAAGGCACGTGGACTGGGTAAGTATAGGGGGAATCATACACACTGCCATGTGATCTTTGCTGGGAGGCAGTCACCACGGCTTGCTCCTTAAAAGATGCTCAGTGAGATAGGAAAACATGCACATCACTGTTTTTTTTTTTTTATTCTAAACAAGTGGTTAATTAATGACTCCCGCCTTACATGATTGGTCACATAGCAATGCTGGTATTTTATAAGCCAGAAGAAAAGACTTCTATTATTTATGATCTCTACTCTTTGATAGGCTAGCAGACACAAACTTTAAAGTTGGTCTTAACTGAGCAAGTAGCTCTGAATGCAGGCTAACCCACCAGACATCCTTGATCCAGCAGGAGCCAGCCTGGGCGTGGAACACGAAGTGTATGCAACCAGCCCCTGGGGGTGTGCTTCTGCTGGCTGTCCAAGGTGTGTGATCAGTCTGCAGGCTGCACTGTCCACTCTGCCCGGCCCTGCATCAGGACACCTGTTGAACTCATCCGTCCAGGAGTTCACAGCCTATAAATGGCCCTAGCCCAGGCTGGAAAGGAGACTTCAAAGCTCAGTATTCAAGCATAAATTGCCTTTGCTCTCCCTGCTGGTTTGAATTATGTTCACCGTGAAGTGAGGGATGAGGGTGTGGTCTCCTCTTAATGATACTTATGAGAGGAAAATCACTTTAATCATCAAACTCCCCAAGGATATACGGTCTTCGGAATTTCTTTGTGGTTGAAGCCAAAGGAAACCACCAGGGAACCGGATCAGAAAGCAAAGCAAAGCAAAGCCATGTTTCCCTTGGCCCACGGGCTGCTCATGGCTGGCTGAGTCTTCCTGACTCGGGGGACACTTTTTTTTTTAAAGACAGTGTCTCATGTCTCGGGCTAGCCTCAAACTCACTACAACAGCTTAGGATGATCCCGAAGTTCTCATCTTCCTCTTTGCCTCCCAAGCGCTGGGCTGTACAGCCATCCCCCCCCCCCCCCCCCCCCCACACACACCTTGTTTATTCCATGCTGGGGATTGATCCCAGGGCCCTGTGCATGCAAAATACATACTACTAAGCTACATTCATGGTCAGCTTTCTTTCTTGCTAAGTAGCTAACTCACCTGATAATTTATATGTAGCCAAGGCTGGCTTTGACCTTTTAAAACCCTCCTACCTCAGTTTTCAAGATGATAGGATTATAGGTCTATACCACCATACCCATGCTGGCTACTGATTTTTAGTAGGAAAAGCTGCCCTACAGCTGATTCAGCAAAGACATTGGGCGAGATAAGGAGAACAGTAACAGCATGTTGGCACTTGGTGGCAGTAGCGACACGCTGATTCTAGGCTAGGTGGCTCCTGCTTTTCTCTTGCCTTAGGAAGTCAGAGCAAAATGCTGCGACCAGAAGAAAGTACTTTACTGTAATCTTTACTCTTCACTGTTCTCATCTCTGTTGGCAGTGATGGCTGACATACAGGTGAGGGATGCACTGCAAACAGGCCCCACGAGGTCATGAAGAGATAGTCTGGCACCTAAGGGCTCAGTAATGAACTTGGGTCAAAGCTATGGACTGTGTCCACTATACCTAAGTAAAGTCAGAAAATGTTTTCAGCCTTAAGAAGTCTACATCAAATACCCACTCAGTTAATGTAGAGCCAGAGACAGCAGGTAAAGAAGCTGACGAATCTGTGTTTCCGTAAAACTCTATTTACAGAAACAGGGGCTGAGCCAAACTTGGCCACCTGTGTCTATGTATACAGGGCCCCGGAATAATGATGAGCCCACTGGAAGTCAGAAGTAAAAAACACATCGAGGGATGGCGAGATGGCTCAGTGTGTAATTGCACTTGCTGACAAGTCTACCGACCTGAGTTTGATCCCCAGGACTCAGAAGGTAGAAGGAGAGCAGGGTGTACTCTACCCACCCCCTCCCCCCGCAGTGCTCTTTGACAACACCTTAACAGGTATCCAGCTCAGCAACACAGAACTCTGTAGAATGCTAATCACGTAAATTGCCAGCATCCTTAGAGAGGATGGGACCATTTGCAGTCCCTGCAGTAGGGCAGCAGTAACTCCCTTATTCATGTCAGCCCGCCCATAGCTGTCACATGATTGACGATGGCCCCTTGACACCTGATCTTGAAATGTCCCTTCTAAACAAACACCATTTGTGGTCTGTGAGAAACTCCTCCTCTGGTAAGTTCTTCTTTCTCCTCTCCTCCTTTCTTTGGGGTTACTGAAGTTTGTTCTTTGAGGCCAGTAAACATCTTTTCTGTGGTGGAATCTGTCCAAGGCTCCTGCATCTCCTTCCCACCTCCCCAAGCCATCCCAGATTAGGTAGGTGGCTGCATCCAGCACCTCTGGGGCTCTGTCCCAAGTCTGCACCAAGGCTGGGCCGTGTCCAGGCCCCTGGGTCCATCCACCTTACAAACACGCTGGGGGTGGGGGGGCTTCCTTGGCGTTTCCTTACTGCGTTCCCCAGCATCATCCCCACTTATCCCAGCTGGCGGCCGGTTTGGCTGAAATTCACACCACAATTGTAAAAGGCTCTTCCTGTTCTGAGTTTCATAGATGGTCTGGTTTCCATCACTCCCCCTGCAGCTTTGATTATGCTGATCTTAATGCTGCTTCTGGTTTTAAATGCCCACTCACAAATCATGTTGTCTGCCGCTTCTGCTCATGATGAGCAACAATATCACACTGAAGATGGGTAATGCGATGAGAATGACCTGCATGGTAATGGCTCCGTGGCACGGCACCAATCAACTCTGGGAAACAAGCATGGTTTAAGGTTGAAAAGATGGCTCAGTGGGATAAGTGTTTGCTGTGCAAACATCAAGGACCTGGGTTTGAATCCCCAGGACACACATAAGGCCAGACATGGCAGCGCACTCATAATCCCAGCATGACCTGAAGGATGAGAGGCAGAGACTTGGGAATTCAGAATCGGAAAGCTCCTGCCGGGACTAGCCCACTGTATGCAGCAACAAAGCAGAATGTTTCAATTACCGGGAAGGAGAGCACTGTCTTGTAGCAGTTTTCTTCCGAGGCTGAAACATTCTATCCCACAGGGAAGCTCTTGAAACAGAAAGGTAAACAGCTCAAAATAGCTGCAGAAGTCCCTGAAACTGACCAGATTTCACTAGGCCCCTCCCTGCCAGAGTAAGCAACAAAAGCTGAGCATCCCCTTCTAAGGAAGCTGCGCTGCAAGATGCTCAGGGGAGCGGAGCTGTAAGGACTCTCAGACCAGACCAGCTGCTCAGAGGAAGTAGAAACCAAGAGGTTCCAAAAGGTTTAAATCAGAATCACTTGGAAAAGATGCTCTCCAACCTGTTGAAATGCCTGTGGTTGTGCAGTGTGCTCCAGGTTTCCCAAAGTCTGTGAGCTGTCACCCATGCTGATGCTGCAGCTGTCTTTGTTCCTGTAAATGACCCCTCACCCATCCTCCTGTAAGTGACCCCAATAAAACTCATTGATTCACCAAGTTAGACATCAGTAGTATTTGTATTTTGGTCTATTGTAGGCTCCCTCATTGTGGACAACAGATGTGTATTGTGTCACACAACAAGGACTGATCCCTGAGGTTGTCCTCTGACCCCCAGAGACATGCTGTGTCTTGCCATGCATGTACCTTCACTCTCACATAGGAAAATACAGGATATGTGCCCAGGATATGTAAGTGTACAATACCTCTCTCCATTCTGCTTGCTTTCCGGCCCTGTTCCTAACAAGCCTCAAAAAGAGATGACTGTGCTCCCCTCATGACCACAGTTTTAGCTTCTCTCCTCACAGTTCCAACACGGTTTGCCTTTAAAGCGTCTGGGCTCAGGCTGCAGGTGCATAAAACACATGCCTCTCACGTCATCCTGGGGTCTGCTCCCCTCTCCATAAAATACTCCTTCTACAGCTCCCCACTGCAGGAGGGGAGGGGAAACTGGTGGCTGCTTTGTTTTTTTTTTTTAAAAATCAGCATTGGCATTGGATCTTCCTGTCTGGCTACAGGACTTCTGTCTGATTGTTGGGTTTCTATTTTTCACTAAAGGTTAAAAAGCATCCTTATTATTGTGACCCCAGAATAAATCATTTACTCTAGATTAGCTATGTGGAGATGCTCCAAGACCAGGAAGACACACACTAGATGCCTCCTACCCAGCTGTCAGGTCCTTTTGTGTGAATGTCTATGTGCAGAGGTTATGAGGGTGATTTCGGGTACCTTCCTCTATCTCTCCACCTTATTTTTTAAGACAGGGTTTCTCCCTGAATCTATGGTTTGCACTGTTTGCTGCACTGGCTGACCAGGGAGCCCCAGGACCCACCTGTCTCCAGCCCTCAACTCTGGGATTCCAGTGTGTGCCACCCTGCCCTGCTTTTTTATGGGTGCTCAGGGTCTGAACTCAGGTTGTCATGCTTGCACAGTAAGCACTTTCAATATGGAACCATGTCTTCAGCCCGAGTCCCCCAGTTCTTAATGTGGCCGTAGAAGGCTATGTTTTCCTCAGTGAGACATTACTGGTAATGACATGGTGCAGCAGATTTAGATTCCTGTCAACTTCTCCTGCTGTCTTTGGGATCCCAATCAGGACGGCACTTTACGTGAAACCTCTCTGGTCTAACCTGGACTGTGTCTCCCACGAACCCTAATTCTGATAATACTGAGAATTTGGCAGAGGCTGGTCACATGGGTTTGATGTCTTTTTTACACCAAGGTGTTTTCCTCCTTGGTGGCAGTTTGTTCTCTTAACTGATTTTTGTCTCTATTTTATTTTTGTTTTATTTTTTTTAAGATCTTATATTCTTGTTATTATGATGATGATTGTGTGCGTGTGTGCGTGCGTGCGTGCGTGTGTGTGTGTGTGTGTGTGTGTGTGTGTGTGTGTGTGTGTGTTGAGGTGGTGGATGAGTCCCTGAAGAGGCTAGAAGAGCTCCTTGGGCTCCCTGGAGCTGAAATAACAGGCAGTGGTGCGACACTTGATATGGGTACTGAGACTCAACTCTGGTCCTCTAGAAGAGTAAGAAGTGTGCTGTTAACCACGGAGCCATCTCTCCAGTCCCTTCACTGTGCTCTTATCTATACTTAAGTGTCTGCTCTGAGGCATCCTGGATTTGTGGGTTCTTTGCTTGTGGCTTCTGGGATGAGATAGAGTATATAATTTGTATTCTATAGCCTTGTGCAGTATGGGCCTAAGGCTTTGATATCTTATAGATACTTTGCTATATATCCCTTCTCCATCTGAGATCCTGGAAGGAGCACATTCTCCACATAAGCTCCTGGATTATGGGACATTTTACAGCCCCCTCATATATGCAGATAGTATATCCTGGTCTTTCTCTCTCTGCCTGGACTGTCTTAGCTTCCTGAACTCCATGGAAAAGGCCATGTCTGCAGTACTTGAAGGCCTCCCAGGCTCTGAAGTCACTCACCACTTTGCTTTTGGAGTCCCTTTTATGTGAGCACTTCTCTTCTCTAGTCCATGGTAACTATTAGTGCTCCTTGGTCCCTTTGAGAAGGGACATCCACGCCGTTTGAGTGTACCCTGTTTTTGGAAGAACTGGGGCGCTTTCCATGCTACTTGGAAGGTTTTATACAAACCGTGTTTTACACGGCGGCTGTCACAATGTGGGGAATGCACCTGTGTCCACTGAAGTGCACACAGGATGAATGAGTGAGTGAGTGAGTGAGCGAATGAATGAATGAAGGAATGAATGAATGAATTAGATCAAGAGAACTTAGAAGATTCAGTATCTGCAGCTTCCACAAGACCCTAAAATTTGGGGTCTTTATTTAGGGTCCAAATGAAACACTGAGTGAGTCCAAGAGACCCCAAAAGACAGGGACTAGGTGCAGAGTCCCCTACTCAGTGCCACCACACCCACCTCTGCTGCTCTGTCCAACCCTGGAGACATCTGGGTTTCACCAGCGGTTCCTCTAAGAACTGTGGTTGTGTTATTGCCGTATAGCTGATTATGATCTCCTTTCCTTACAGAGAGAACTAACAAGTGGTGGTGGGAGGGGCGGACCTACCATAATGTGTCTTGTAAAGTTGCAGGCGGTAATCTGAGGCAGGACCCCGGCATGGCATTCGGATGCTCCTGCAGCCCGCTTTTCCGGATTCCACATGCAGCACAGGCTCGAAAGCCCCAGCATGAGCAGGCGGTCAGGAGCTACCTCCCTCAAGCTCACTAAGCAAGCACCCTACAGGTCTAACTAACCATGGGCTTGGTTTGGTTCCTACAGCCTCAAAGATCACAGGCACTGCCTCCCCGATCTGCAGTTCATCAAGGTCTCCTCCCCCAACCCGTGGCTGCCAGAGGCAGATTCTCACTTGCCACTACCTTTCTTCTCCTGAGAATCCATCTAAAGCAGCAATTCTCAACCTGTGGGTCATGACCCCTGGGGGGGGGGGTCAAATGACCCTTTTACAGGGGCCACATATCAGATATCCTGCATATTAGGTATTTACATTACAATTCAAAACAATAGCAAAATTACAGTTATGAAGTAGCAAAGAAAATAATTTTATGGCTGGGGGGTCACTACAACATGAGGAACTGTAGTAAAGGGTCGCAGCATCAGGAAGGTTGAGAACCCCTGCTCTAAAGCATGAGCTGAACCAGAAAGGGTTAATCAGCCTTGTCTGCTTCTGTGTTTATCAGAGAGCAAGGATACAGGCATCAGGAAGAAAGGAAGCAAATTGGTAAAAACCCATGAGGCAGCTGAGCTGAAGGTCGGAGGCGTCTTTTCCCTCCTTCACTGGCTTCAGGTTTATATTCCTTCAAACTCTATATATGTAGTGCCAGCCACGGTGGCAGCAGATCTCCAACAACTCTGTCCCCAGGTCGTTACCAGGGGTGAGAGGACTGCGGGGGGGGGGGGGGCTAAGAAGCACCTAGTGATGTGGGTACAACAGAGTAGCTAAGGTAACTGGGAGAGGATGTTGGAAATGTTTTTGCTCCATTTCCTTGAGGAATGTTCATAGAGACCAGCAGAAAGGGCAGGTGATGGCAGAGAGGAATATCGGAGTTGATATCAAGATGTCACAGGGGCATGGTGCCACCAGACAGAGCCTGGCCTATGAGTACAGTGCCTGGGGCATGGCTGTCACTTGTGGGCACTGGCCTCGTGGAGCACATGTGCTTACCCATTTCTGGGAGAGCTTGGTCTCTGAACGCTCGTGAGGTCACCTCCTCAGGGCTCTCAGACCCAGGGACACTGTCTGACCCTGGAGGTTCTCATGGTCTGATGAAGTCAAAGCAAAAATGACTCTGCCAAGAGGACAGAGAGGCAAGCCTGCCCTCTCCCAGGACACGGGAGCAGAGCAGTCTGGGGATGTCATGAGTCATCATTAGCCTTTGGGTGTTTATTTTTCTTTTGGTTTGGCTTTGGTGATATTTCTTACATTCTAAAGGTCCTTCCTTCCTTCCCCATCCACTTTCTGATTTGAGTTTTACAAAAGGTGTCATTTTTGCCATGAGGCTAAAGTGAACATGGCTTAGGAGTCCAAGAAGCAAGAAGAATGAGCTCAAAGTAGGTCATACTTCAACCTGGAGCATGCAAGTACCTCTTGCATGTTTGGGGCTTCCTGTAGCAAACACACTCTTAACATATAGGCTTTAACATACAGGCTTTAACATATAGGATGCAGTGTCTGACCATGAAGGCATTTAACCCATTGCATCTGGGACACAGCACCATTTAACCCACAGGGCTCCACTGCATCTTGGTCACAGATACAAGGCTGATGCAATCTCCTGGGGTGTAAAAAGGCCTCATGTGAGGACGGAAAAGGGGCAATGCAGGAACTCCTGACATACCTGGCCCGTAGACATAGGGCTGGTCTTCACAGTAGGGGTCCACTGTGCGGGTGGGGAGCACAAGAGCTTCCTGCTGGCCTGTATGAAGGCAATGAGCTTGGTATTCTGACCCATCAGACACGTGTGTGTGTGTGTGTGTACGTGTGCGTGTTCATGTATGTTTGGGGGTACATACATGTTCATGCCTGTGTATGTGGAGGCCAGAAGACCACCTTAGGGTGTTGCTCCCCTGGCATTGTTCACCATTTTGTCTTGAGACAAGGTGTCTCACTAGCCTGCGGCTCATCAGTTAGGCTTAGCTACTGGTCAGCTAGCTCCAGGGAATCCTCCTGTCTCTGCTTCTCAGTGCCAGGATTCCAGGGATGCACCACGGTGCCTGGCTTCTCTGCTCCACAGGTTCTGGGGACCTGATTCAGATCTTCATTCTTGTATAGGGGACGTTTGTGAACTGAACATTTGGAAGTGTTCATAGACTCGTGCTTTTAGACAGTGAGTGTACTAAGTTCCCTCGGGGTGCACTGTTCCCAGACATCTCTATCAATTGTTTCCACTCGTCCTCGTACCCCGAGTCCTTGGGAGGTGGCTGAGATTGTAGCCCCATCCCTGCTGGCCTTCAGCCTAGAGGACAGAGTGGTTATGGCTTTGTGAGTTTTATAAAAACCCTGTGGGGTTTATCACATGAAACAAATGGCACTGTGTGATTCGACGCCATAGCCACGCTGAGGCCCTGTTTGACTCAATGGAATTAACAGACAGGAAGAACTTACTAGGTCGGGTGGTCCAGAGAAAGAGGGCGAGCTGAGATGGTGAGGAAAACAGTGGATTTGGCTCGGCTGGCAAAATGCTGGTGGAAGGGCAACTCTGGAGGGGGGGACAGGGCCCATAGGACAGAGATGGTGACAGTATAGCACCGAGACTCTGAGGAACACCTGTCCAGGGATGTCCGGAAGGCAGCCAGCCCCATAGAAGGAGTTCAGGTTTATGCTGGAGCCAGATGTGGCCATCACTAGCAATTAGGTGGGAAATAAGTCACAGGAATGGAAGAAGCTGCCCAGGAAGTGTGCGCAGAATGAAAAGAGAAGCTGCGTCAGGGATAGACTGCTGGGTAGTGACATTTGAGGATGGGTCACTGGGTGAGCAACAGGCAAAGAGCCTTCTGGGAAGACAGTCTGAGAGTGGGGGACCAGGAATATCCAGTAACAAGAGAAAGGGAGGCTCCCAGAAGCAAAGAGCCACTTAGAGCACTGATCGCAGCCTCTGCTAACCCTTCTCCTCTGTCTTATGCATCGCAGGCTTACACTACAGCATGCTGTTACATCTTGGTTTAATTTACAGCGTGGCTACCTGTTAGCCGGCTCCCGAGAGAAAGACTCTACAAGCCTGTTTGTCTGATTGAGTACCTCACCTACACCTGAATTCCGCTAGCATCATCACTCACTCCTGAACTTCCGCTAACGTCATCACTCACTCCTGAACTTCCTGCTAATGTTATCACTCACTCCTGAACTTCCGCTAACATC